>NW_026728947.1:0-142500 GCF_030272615.1 Cryptomeria japonica
AATCATTTTAAAAATCAGACCATTGAAGATAAAAATAAAGGTGTGGTGATTATAAGAAGGCTAGTTGTTGAAGGGGTATGTTTGATTTATAAAATTGAACCTAAAGATGTTGTTGAAGCATGCAAAGATGAAAATTGGATGAAAGATATGGAAGAATAATTGAATCAGATTGAAAAGAATAACACATGGGAACTTGTGCCTAGACCTAAAAACAAGAATGTGATTGGTACTAAATGGGTGTCCAGGAAGAAATTGAATGAAGTCGATGAAGGTGTCAAAAATAAAGCAAGACTGGTATGCAAAGGATATTCACAAAAGGAAGGAATTGATTTTGAGGAGACTTTTACTCCGGTAGCTAGACTTGAAGTTGTTAGACTATTTCTTGCATATGCTTCCTATAAGGATTTCAAGGTATATAAATAGATTTCAAGTCAACCTTTTTGAATGGTGATCTTGAGGAAGAAGTCTACATTGAGAAACCTGATCTGTATTTTCATTATCGGATTATGGAGACATGGTATGTAAAGTGAAGAAATCTCTTTATAGATTGAAACAAGCCCATAGACCTTGGTATGCTAGATTGGACAAGTATTTGCTGAAATTAGGATTTAAGAAAGGAACTGTTGATAGTAATCTATATTTCAAGATTGAGAATGATAACATTTTGATTATTAAAGTTTTTGTTGATGACATTATCTTTGGAGGAGATGATGACTTGAGTATGAAGTTTGCCAGTGATATGCAGAAAGAATTTGAAATGTCTGTGATAGGAGAGATGAATTTTTTCTTAGGTTTGCAGATTTCACAGACTAGAAAAGGTATTTTCATAACTCAAGCTAAATATGTGAAGGAATTATTGAAGAAGTTTGGGTTATAAGATTCTAAACCGGTTGGAACTTCTATGGTGACTGGCTACAAATTATCTAAGGATGATTAATCTTTGAAAGCTAATTAGACCTTGTACAGATATATGGTTGGTGGAATGCTATACCTGACTCAGACTAGACCTGACATTATGCATGATGTGTGCATGGCTGCTAGATATCAAGATAATCCAAAAGAGATTCATGTCACTGCTGTGAAGAGGATATTCAGAATCTACTTGAAATGAACTGTGGATTATAGTTTGTGGTATCCAAGGAATGATGATTTCAAGCTATGTGCTTATAGTAATGTTGATTGGGTTGGTGATGTTGATGACCAGAAGAGTACCTCTAGTGGTGTGCGCACATTTTTTTTGGTAAGAAATTGGTTTCATGGGCAAGTAAGAAACAAGATTTTGTTTCTCTATCTACTCCTGAAGCTAAATATATTGTTGCTGCTAGTAACTACACTCAAGTAGTTTGGATAAAAAAAATGTTGAAGGATATCAGAGTTATCTATGATGAGCCTACTGTCATTTATTGTGATAGTTCCAGTGTTATTAATATGTCAAAGAACCTGGTACAACATTCAAAGACTAAACATGTATCAATCAAGTATCATTTCTTGAGAGAAAAAGTTAGTGAAGAGGAAGTGAAGTTAGAGAATGTAACAAATTGTTGATATTTTCACCAAGCCTTTGCCTGCAGATACATTCGTATATTTGAGAGACAAGCTAGGGGTATATACCCCTCTAGATGGGAACTAGATGCATTGAGTTGCATCAATCTGGTGGACTTCATAGTCTTATCTTTTTATCTGGATTGATGAGCTTATGTTGTTCCTCTGATCGAATAGTCTTTTTTTGGTTCAGTTGAGTTGGTTGTAATCATGATTTGTTTATCTAAGGGGGAGAGTTTGGTTTTCTATCTTGATAACCTTTATCATTGATGTCAAAGGGGGAGAGAAATCATGTGAAAAATATTCTTATCTGCTATTGGTGAGCTTGATCTTAGGGGGAGTTTGTTGGAGATGTTTGCTTTCTTTGCATTGATTATTTTTCACATCCATATGTTGCCATCAATGCCAAAGGGGGAGACTGTTGGTCATTGTCGTTACTAGGATATATTATTGTCATTGATATCAACATATTCCTAAGTTGTATTGCTTCGATGGTTGCAAATTGGTTTAATATTGGGATCATGGTTCGGTGTATGGAGTATTTCTTGTATCATTATATCTTTTTGTATTGGTTTTAGTGATCCAGGAGCTTAATTGACCATATCATATGATCCAGTTTACAGTTTGGTACTTCTAATTAGTGTTTTGTAGAGTTCGGTATTTCCTTTGGTATATTCTGGTATGATCAAATCTTGAGTTGAGACTTTGGGAGATTGTTTGGGATGTTAATGTGTATCTTCATTTCAGATGGATCCTGATTTGGTAGTCTGAAAGTTATCTTTCCTCTTGGAAGTTGTTGTTGTTTGAGTGTTCTTGAGTTTCAGATGTTGATCAATGAAGATTTGATAAATGGTGTTGGTACAAGTATTACAGATGATTCTAACATGTTTGTTCGTGTTTCCTAATGGTGTCCTATTTGTTTTGATGGTCTAAATTGATCTTTGTGCATGGTTTTGGTGTTTTGTTCATCCAGTGTTGTTGTTCATGCAACAGGGTAAAAGTAAAAAGTTGTGTCACACTTTTATAAAGGAAATGGCTAATGCTAATTCAAATTTTTAAATTGAATCAATAGAAAGTGAAATATATGTTTTGAATTTTAAAATGATGTAAACTAATAAAATGTATATTCTTTTGTGTATTTTATGTTTGTAATTTTAAAAAAAAATAAAAAAATTATTTGAATATACTTTCTTATAAAGTAAACACTATAATTTAGTTGTTGATAAAATGTTGAAATTGAAGTTACATGAGGCATCACACTTTATATAGAAAATTTTCCCTTTTTCTCTTCAAATTTTTTGTTTATATTGATAACTTGAAACTTTAGTGCAAAAATATATTTGTAACTATATATATATATATATAAATTAAAAAATTTGCATGTACTGAAATATAACTCTTCCATTTGACATCACCTTTTTTCTTAATTATTTATCCAAATTAGAAAAGAATTATATCATCTTGACATATAATCTTTTCTCTAGTGCATTTATTTTTTTCAAATTTTTTAAATAAATTTTAGTATTTTTCCTTTACAAGATAATCAACGTTATATTTTAATACTGATGACCTACTTTCAATAAAAATAAAATATAAAATATGAAAATTAATTAACATATTGAAAGATATATATTTTAGAAAATTCACTTAAAGATCAATTAAAGGATATTTTTTACATTTGAAAAAAAATATTATTTATAATAGTAGGAGTTGTTGAAACATCAAGTTTTTTTTGGTAATTAGAGCCAAAATGGTAGAAAATTCCAATTTGAAAAGTTGTGGCCCATATATAAATAGCTATAATGAATCTCTATAGGTCTCATATGTTTGAATAAAATTAAATTTTAGTTAGAATTACTTAAATTCACTTGCGCTAATAAGTTGGCCTGAAACATGACACAAATTTGTGTTTTTACCCTAAATGAGACCTATTCGGTGGTGTAGTATCTTGTGGGTTATCTTGGCATGAGTTTTGGTGGTGTTGCATGCTTGTGCATTTGGTTTAGGTCCGTGTTATGTCATGTGTATCATAATATTGGTTTGATGGTCGATCTTTGTATCGTGTGATGTAATTTTGTAATTGTGAGTTGAGGTTTTGGCTGACCTTGTTGTCAAGGTTGATGATTAGTACATATAGATGGTATAGCCATGTAAATTTGGTGTCAATGATGTCACAACCCTCCTTTATCACTTTTTTTTGATTTAAAATACAAAACTTTATTTATACTCTTTGGATGAATTATTGAATGAATATTGTAAGGGAATAAAATTAATGAACCACACACACATGGAAAATGCATATATATTTTAATTAGTTATTTTCCTCACCCAAATTAAGGCACATGTTGTAGGAGGAATAAGAAGCTTCTAGAGGCTTCTCCACCTCCTTGCATGTAACTCCTCCCACTAAGCCCAATTAATTTGCATGGAGGCCAAATTGGGAGAGAATCTCTTTTTTTTCAATTAATAATTAGGTAGTGGGAATTTGAAATTTGCTTTATAAAATAGGTACAAGTTTCAAAAGAAAAGTTAGCTATTCCATAAGAAATTCTGCAATTTCTCCTTTGTAGTCCATTTTTCATTGCAGCCAAGGTTTTGTTGGGAGAATTTCTCTTCAATTTGGAGGATCAAGGAAGACTCTACACCATTTTTGCAAGCATCCAGGTTCCTCCAAGCTTAGTTTTATGCATCTTATTCTTGTTGTAGATTAGATTAGATTAAATTATTTTATGAAAATGAAATTCATTGTGAAATTAGTTTTCAGACGTTGATAAGAATTAGATTAAAATGTTTGATAAAAAAAAAGTAGATTAAATTGTTGATTCATTGTTTAGATTCTTGATTTTGGAGTAGATTAAAATGTTGATAAAAAGTAAAATAAATTGTTGATTCATTGTTTCAGATTTTGATAAAATTTAGTTTCAGATTTTGGAGTAGATTAAAATGTTTGATAAAAAGCAAAATAAATTGTTGATTCATTGTTTCAAATTTTTGATAAAATTTAGTTTCAGATTTTGGAATAGAATAAAATGTTTGAAAAAAAAATAGAACAAATTGTTGATTATTAATTTCAGATTCTTGATAAAAAGGAAGTAGATTAAATTTGCTTGATAAGAATTAGATTCACTGTTTTTTTTTTTTTAAAAAAAAAAATTTAGATCCAGATTTAAATTGTTCCTCTTATTAAAATTTTAGATTGATTCTTGCTAAGAAGAACCATCTTTTCACCTCTCTGGTTTTTGTTATCTAAATCTCATTTTCATTGTGATTATCTCCTCTGTATCTGGTTATATAAATTATCTGAAGAACAGAAAAGAAATTATTTGAAAACAAGGATAAACTACACTACAATTTTTTCTCTGTAATCATTTAATGAGTATTCTTATTATTATTTTCTTTTTTGAAAACTCTCTGTGGATTGAACAAAGAGCTCTCTGAAAATACCAGTTGAATAAATCCTCCTGGACCCTGAGAATAAATCCTGGAAACAAACAAATTTCCTGAGAAGTCTGAGAATAACTCCCTTCCTGTAATGGCTGGATAAATCTCTCTTTCTCTCTCTCTGTGAATAAGATAAATATATAATAAAAGTCTGGATTCTGTAAAGAGACAAAATCAAGAAAAACTCAGTTATTTACCTGTTCTTACCTTCTTAAATAAATTATCCTTTGTAAAGAAATTTGAAACCATTTACATATATATATATATATATATATATATATATATATATATATATATATATATATATATCTACATATATATATATATATATATATCTACATATATATATATATATATCTACATATATATATATATATATAAATTCCAACGTTAATTCACAAACATTATTGTTATAACGTCAATTATCGCATTCGCTACCGCGTTCAGCACAGTCCCCGAGAATAACCACACGAACGCAGAATGGCGTTACCGTAAGCCGGCAGGGTTAGTGGTACCCCCCCACTACCCTGCGGTCACTGCAAGTGGCCGCAGGGGAGTGGAGGGGACCACGTGGCCCCGTCAACCCCTACGGGCCTGCACATGCAGGACCGCAGGGAGTGACGGGACCCGTGGTCCCCACCCCCGGTTCTATATACAAATAATTAAAACAAGGTTTGGCCATGGGGAAATTTCGATGGAAGGTTTTAAATGTTGGTTTAAAATTTAAGTTATTTTGTATCTTTTTAAATTAAATTTAAATTAATTTTTTTGTTGTGTACATTTGTTTAGTTAAATTTAATTTCCTTAGAATTAACAAGAGTTGAATTCAATGTATTATTTCAATTCCTTAGAGAAATGAATGGATTATTTGACCCATGATTTTGGAGATAAGTAAAGTCTCATTATTATTCAATTTGGTCACTCATGAGAATTTTTGTAACCTTATAACTAATCAAGTCTTGCGATAAGAGAAAACATTCTTACATTTTGTATGTAAATGACGTTACTTTTGCATGGCATTATGATTATTTCGTATCCCTTATTTTCATGCAATTACTCACAATTATCATTACCATGCCAATATATGTAGAATAATGATATTCTTTTTTTTCAAATAGTATTTAAGGTTTAAATTATGTACATCCATTTCTTAATTATATTCAAGCATGATGTTAGTTTAGAAAACTAAACAAATGGAGTTGGAAAACCAAAACTAGCAGCGTTCGGTATATACGGTGCCTCTGGGTCACGCTTACGGGTAATGCTGTCGTGTTGAACTATTGCACTTAACGCCTAATAAAGCTGCATTAACGACGTCTGTGGCATCGTCCCTATAAATCGTCGGGGAGTAATAAGGGACATTTGGAAGTTAAAAATCCAAGGGGCGGGTAATCCCTCTTGGATCGATAATTTAATAAGATAACTTTTAATTGAATTCCACATCCGTTGAGATAAACCATAGTAAACCCCTCTTAGGGATGGTCAAGTTAAGAGCTCTCGTGAAATTTACTTTATTTATTTATTTATTTATTCACCTCGAAGGGATATTGGTGATTGAAATTGGGTGACGCTCATGATAAGAATTAGGTTCTAGTTATTTTGTTTAGGCCACAAGCAATAGGCCATCTTGAGCCTTCGCTTAAGTGCTACCTTCGTGGGTAGCAACCATAGAGAAACTGTCTGGGACACTGACCCTAGAAAGGGTTGCATACCCACAAATCAGTTTACATCAAACCATAGTTTAGAAAATAGAACTACATACTTTACGCCTTGATCCCGCGCCGAAGCGGGTATGTAGGCAGTCTTGGGACGGAGTTGTCCCTCGTACTCAGGCGTTCGTGGGTGGGGTCTAGACTTGGTTGAGTAAGAATCCTAATTGAAAGATAAGATAATCAAACTTAATTCAATGCATACTCGGAAGGAATCCCGTAAGGATTCGCTTGACTTCCCGAGGCTTTAAGCCAAATTCCGAGGCGGAATTCAAGCTTGTATTATTTTCTTATTACTCCTAAGGACGGTGACCTCGGTGCATTCTTGTTAGAAGAATGTAGTACTTAGTGAGTGGCTCAGGACCCGAATGGTCCCGATGAGTCTAAGTCTCTGGCCAGAGCATCTCCTATCCCGTTTGGATAGATGCCTACCCCGTATGGGTAGATGCCTATCCCGTATTGGATAAATGGAATTTACATCCCGTATGGACAATTGCCTAACCCGTATGGTTGGAAGCTCATCCCGAATGGATGAATGCCCAATCCTATTTGGATGGATGCCCAGAGTATGCAACTGAATAAAACATAATGAAACAAAAAAAAATATACTCAATTTTTGTTGGATGAATCATGGTGGGTTATTACATGTGGTATCAGAGCAAAGGTTCAAATCTAGGCCTTGTGCTCACTTCAATTTATTCAACTAAGGGAATGTTTTACAATAATAGAAATTAAATTTTATTCTACAAAAAGAAAACTAACTACATAATTTAACTTTCAGGTAAAACCTAGAATGGCAAGAGGAAGAGGAAGAGGAAGAGGAAGAGGAAGAGGAAGAGGAAGAGGAAGGGGTAATGGGAGACGTACCAGGAGTCAAAGGGAGGAAAACCATGAGGAAAACCATGAGGAAAACCATGAAGGGAACCATGAGGAAGATCATGAAGAGGCTTGACACAACCTAGGGAATAACGGAGATGGGGTCCAAGCTATAATCGACCTTCTAACCGAACAAAGAGATAAAATCAACTTCCTGGAACAATCACTACAGGATCTTAGGGAAAGGCAGAATGACTATGAGAATAGAAGTGGTACCGAGAATGGAAACCCTGGTAGCAATCAAGGAAATGTGATGGGTAATGGAAAGGAAAATAACATATTAGAACTCTCCAAGGATTTGAAGAAAATCACCCCTCCTAAGTTCGATGGGAGGCAGATTGGTGAAGGGGCTAAGAATTGGCTAAATGAAAGGGAGAAATATTTTGAGCTAAGAGATTTCAGCGAAACAACTAAGGCTTTATGGGGCTCCTATCAACTCACAGGGGAGGCGGCTAGTTGGTGGACCAACACCAAGGAACAAAATGGGTATAACAGGGATACAATCACATGGGATCAATTTGTTCACCATTTTCGAGATAGGTGGCTCCCTCAATTGTTCTTTGATGAGAAAGTGACAGAATTCCATAACCTACGTCAAGGGTCCCTATCCGTTCAACAATATTGGGATAAATTCGCCAAGTTGCTTAAGTATGTGCCTATGTACCAAAGGGATGAAGAAGGCCAAGCAAGGAAGTTCATTATTGGGCTGAATACCAACATAGGGGCAGAGGTTGATATGCATGGACCCAGAAATATGAATGAAGTACTTGAAAAGTCCCTAAGGCAAGAGAGGAAGATTCAGACACTAGCAGGACGGAACTATAATGGGAATCACTCATTCAAAAGGAAGCAAGAATTCAATGGAAACACTAATTTCAACAAGGGTCAAAGGAATAACTCTTCCGAAAGGAGACCACCGCCTAATCAATATCAGAGGAATGGAAATGATAATAACAGGGGCAATAATAACAGGGGCAATGATAACAGGGGCAATAATAACAGGGGCAATGATAACAGGGGCAACTATAACAGGAATGACCAGCAGAACAGGATAACTTATCCACCCAGGGGAAATGAAACAAGGAATGATCCCCCTAGAAATCAAGGTAGGAGAGGTCCCCCAGGCGGATGCTTTATGTGCGGGGAAAACCATTTTGCTAGAGATTGCCCCAGGATGCAAGGACAAATTAGAGCCAATCAACCCCAACAAGGGCCCCAACAGAGGATTCATGCAGCAGTTAGGAACCAAAGAAGAAGATACCAGAATATTCCCGTGGAAACTACAGGTACACTATTTGAACAACCAATATCAATTCTAATTGACACTGGATCATCTGAATGTTTCATCTCACCTGAATTAGTGAACAAATATGCATTAAAAGTTAATCAAATGGAGTCATCATGGACGGTTCAATATGGGGATAAGGCAACTAGAGAAGTAACTAAGTGTTTACCAAGGGCAAAGGTACAATTCCCTGAGTTCGAAACAAGGGTAGATCTCTATGTGGCACCCTTAGGATTATATGATGTAATTATGGGAATGAGTTGGTTAGCAAACCATCAAGCTAATGTAGATTGTTATAGCAAAATTGTTGAATGTTTGGATGATGGGGGGAAAAGGGTCAAAATCCAAGGAAAATTTAAACCCATTAGTATAGAAACTATCTCAGCAATGCAATTAAAGAAGGAAAGGAGAAGAGGAGGACAAATCTTTATGGTCGAAATTGATGAAGGAAAGGAGGAAAATACACCAACATTTGAAAATACCCCTTTCTTAAAGGAATTTAGGGATGTTTTTCCAGAAGAACTACCCGGCTTACCCCCTAAGAGAAAGTTTGACTTTTCTATCGAAGTACTCCCAGGAGCTGAACCAGTATCAAAGGCACCCTACCGAATGAACACAACCGAATTACAAGAGCTCAAAATGCAATTAGAGGAACTCTTAGCTAAGGGATTAATAAGGCCAAGTGTATCACCATGGGGAGTGCCAACTTTATTTGTTAAGAAGAAGGATGGAACCTTAAGGCTATGCATCGACTATAGGATGTTGAACAAAGTCACCATAAAGAATAGGTATCCCTTACCTCGCATAGAGGACCTTTTTGACCAAATGAAAGGAGCGGCAGTTTTCTCCAAGATAGATCTTCGGTCAGGGTACCATCAACTCAGAATTAAGGAAGAAGACATTCCGAAGACAGCTTTCAGGATGAGATATGGACAATATGAATTCACAGTAGTTCCTTTTGGAGTAACTAATGCCCCAGCTGCATTCATGAACCTGATGAATAATGTATTCCATGACTACTTGGATAAGTTTGTTTTGGTATTCTTGGATGACATTTTGATTTATTCTAGAAATGAAGAGGAACATTTAGCGCACCTACAAATTGTTTTGCAAAGATTGAGAGAACATAAGTTATATGGAAAATTGTCCAAATGCGCCTTCTTTGAGGAAAAGATTCACTACCTTGGGCATATAATATCAAAGGAAGGAATAGCAGTCGACCCAGATAAAATAAAGGCGATAGTAGAATGGCCAATCCCTAAGAATGTTTCAGAGGTAAGAAGCTTTATGGGGCTAGCAGGTTACTATAGGAGGTTTGTGGAAGGATTCTCTAAGATAGCAAATCCCATCACCTCGTTACAAAGGAAGGGCAAAAGGTTTGTATGGACCAAGCAAAGTGATAAGGCATTTCAAATCTTGAAGGGGAAACTAACTTCAGCACCCATTCTAAAGGTACCAGACCCAAATGGACACTTCACAGTTGTAACAGATGCTTCTATTGAAGGGTTAGGAGGAGTACTTGTCCAAGATGAAGGGGTAGTGGCTTATGAATCTAGGAAGCTTAAGACTCACGAAGTCAATTATGCACCCCACGATAGAGTTGGCAGCAATTGTGCATGCCCTGCAAAAATGGAGACACTTCTTACTAGGGAAGCCCTTTGAGCTTAAAACGGACAACCAAGGACTAAAATACATCTTTACCCAACCTCACTTAAATGCCAGACAAAGAAGGTGGTTAGAGTTTCTAAGTGAATATGACTTTGAGATTGAATATATTAAGGGAAAAGAAAATAGAGTGGCAGATGCCTTAAGTAGGAGGAGACACTTGATGACTATAGCAACCTTCAAAACCTCTTTCAAAAGGCAAGTAATGGATGAGCAAGGACATGACCCATGGTATGAGCAAGTCAAATTAACTATAAGACACAACCCGACCGACCCTAAGGTCGAAGGGTATACATTTGATGAAGATGGGCTACTCAGATACAATAACAGAATCTATGTTCCTAATTCAGGGAATTTAAGGGAAGTAGTCTTATCGGAGGCTCACAATGCCCCTTATTCAGGCCACCCAGGAGTTAACAAACTTTATGCAGATCTAAAGAAGTTATACTTTTGGCAAGGGTTGAAGAGCGATATTGTCAAGTATGTAGCAAAATGTTTGGAGTGTCAAAGAGTAAAGGCAGAACATAGGCACCCAGCTGGATTGTTACAATTACACGATGTACCCCAACATAAGTGGCAAGTTATTAGTATGGATTTTGTACAAGGGCTACCCATGTCACCTTCTAGGCATGATGCAATAATGGTGGTAATTGACAAGCTCACTAAGGTGGCACACTTTATACCAGGAAATCTGACAGATGATGCACCCACCTTGGCTAGACGTTTCATTAAGGAGATAGTTAGGTTGCATGGAATACCAGAGAAAATCATATCAGACAGAGATGCAAGATTCACTTCCAGGTTTTGGACCACTCTTCAATCAGCTCTAGGGACTCAACTAAATTTTAGCACCGCATACCACCCGGAAACCGACGGTCAGACAGAAAGGACAAATCAGATTATGGAAGACCTGTTTCGTATGTACTGCATGGACCAACAGAGAAAATGGGAAGAGTACCTACCTTTGGTAGAGTTTGCCTACAATAATACATATCAAACATCTTTGGGAATGGCACCTTTTGAAGCTTTGTATGGTAGACCATGTCGAACACCTTTGAGTTGGGATAGTCTGGAAGATAGAGTGATTATTGGACCAGAAATGTTGAAAGAAATGGAAAGGAAAACTAAGGAAATTAGGCAAAGGTTGAAGGAAGCCTCGGATAGGCAGAAAAGTTATGCAGATAAAAACAGAACACCAAGGGAGTTTGAAGTAGGAGAGAAAGTCTTCCTAAGGGTTAGGCCACACAAGAGTTCTATAAGATTTGGGAAAAAGACTAAGCTTGCACCTCGTTATGTCGGACCCTTTGAAATATTGGGAAGAATTAATCCAGTTGCTTATCGGTTGGCCTTACCTCCCCAATTGAGCCGAATCCATGATGTCTTCCATGTATCTCTTCTTAAGAAGTATGTACCTGATGAGAAACACATTTTGAATTGGGATGCCTTGCAGGTCCAAGAAATGGGGGGAATAATGATAGAGCCATTCAGAATCTTGGAGAGGCGCCAGTGCCAGTTGCGCAACAGAGAGGTTGATCAGTGCAAGGTGCAATGGGACCAGTACGACGAGAAGAATGCCACGTGGGAGGATACTAAGGAGATGCGGCAGCTATTTCCCTTTTTGTTTTGAACATGAACTATAAACTCTTTTGAATGCATTTAATAAGTGCATCGGGACGATGCACAGATTAAGGGGGGGAGGATGTCACAACCCTCCTTTATCACTTTTTTTTGATTTAAAATACAAAACTTTATTTATACTCTTTGGATGAATTATTGAATGAATATTGTAAGGGAATAAAATTAATGAACCACACACACATGGAAAATGCATATATATTTTAATTAGTTATTTTCCTCACCCAAATTAAGGCACATGTTGTAGGAGGAATAAGAAGCTTCTAGAGGCTTCTCCACCTCCTTGCATGTAACTCCTCCCACTAAGCCCAATTAATTTGCATGGAGGCCAAATTGGGAGAGAATCTCTTTTTTTTCAATTAATAATTAGGTAGTGGGAATTTGAAATTTGCTTTATAAAATAGGTACAAGTTTCAAAAGAAAAGTTAGCTATTCCATAAGAAATTCTGCAATTTCTCCTTTGTAGTCCATTTTTCATTGCAGCCAAGGTTTTGTTGGGAGAATTTCTCTTCAATTTGGAGGATCAAGGAAGACTCTACACCATTTTTGCAAGCATCCAGGTTCCTCCAAGCTTAGTTTTATGCATCTTATTCTTGTTGTAGATTAGATTAGATTAAATTATTTTATGAAAATGAAATTCATTGTGAAATTAGTTTTCAGACGTTGATAAGAATTAGATTAAAATGTTTGATAAAAAAAAAGTAGATTAAATTGTTGATTCATTGTTTAGATTCTTGATTTTGGAGTAGATTAAAATGTTGATAAAAAGTAAAATAAATTGTTGATTCATTGTTTCAGATTTTGATAAAATTTAGTTTCAGATTTTGGAGTAGATTAAAATGTTTGATAAAAAGCAAAATAAATTGTTGATTCATTGTTTCAAATTTTTGATAAAATTTAGTTTCAGATTTTGGAATAGAATAAAATGTTTGAAAAAAAAATAGAACAAATTGTTGATTATTAATTTCAGATTCTTGATAAAAAGGAAGTAGATTAAATTTGCTTGATAAGAATTAGATTCACTGTTTTTTTTTTTTTTTAAAAAAAAATTTAGATCCAGATTTAAATTGTTCCTCTTATTAAAATTTTAGATTGATTCTTGCTAAGAAGAACCATCTTTTCACCTCTCTGGTTTTTGTTATCTAAATCTCATTTTCATTGTGATTATCTCCTCTGTATCTGGTTATATAAATTATCTGAAGAACAGAAAAGAAATTATTTGAAAACAAGGATAAACTACACTACAATTTTTTCTCTGTAATCATTTAATGAGTATTCTTATTATTATTTTCTTTTTTGAAAACTCTCTGTGGATTGAACAAAGAGCTCTCTGAAAATACCAGTTGAATAAATCCTCCTGGACCCTGAGAATAAATCCTGGAAACAAACAAATTTCCTGAGAAGTCTGAGAATAACTCCCTTCCTGTAATGGCTGGATAAATCTCTCTTTCTCTCTCTCTGTGAATAAGATAAATATATAATAAAAGTCTGGATTCTGTAAAGAGACAAAATCAAGAAAAACTCAGTTATTTACCTGTTCTTACCTTCTTAAATAAATTATCCTTTGTAAAGAAATTTGAAACCATTTACATATATATATATATATATATATATATATATATATATATATATATATATATATATATATATATATATATATATATATATATATATATATATATATATATATATATATATATATATCTACATATATATATATATATATATATCTACATATATATATATATATATATATCTACATATATATATATATATATATCTACATATATATATATATATATATATAAATTCCAACGTTAATTCACAAACATTATTGTTATAACGTCAATTATCGCATTCGCTACCGCGTTCAGCACAGTCCCCGAGAATAACCACACGAACGCAGAATGGTGTTACCGTAAGCCGGCAGGGTTAGTGGTACCCCCCCACTACCCTGCGGTCACTGCAAGTGGCCGCAGGGGAGTGGAGGGGACCACGTGGCCCCGTCAACCCCTACGGGCCTGCACATGCAGGACCGCAGGGAGTGACGGGACCCGTGGTCCCCACCCCCGGTTCTATATACAAATAATTAAAACAAGGTTTGGCCATGGGGAAATTTCGATGGAAGGTTTTAAATGTTGGTTTAAAATTTAAGTTATTTTGTATCTTTTTAAATTAAATTTAAATTAATTTTTTTGTTGTGTACATTTGTTTAGTTAAATTTAATTTCCTTAGAATTAACAAGAGTTGAATTCAATGTATTATTTCAATTCCTTAGAGAAATGAATGGATTATTTGACCCATGATTTTGGAGATAAGTAAAGTCTCATTATTATTCAATTTGGTCACTCATGAGAATTTTTGTAACCTTATAACTAATCAAGTCTTGCGATAAGAGAAAACATTCTTACATTTTGTATGTAAATGACGTTACTTTTGCATGGCATTATGATTATTTCGTATCCCTTATTTTCATGCAATTACTCACAATTATCATTACCATGCCAATATATGTAGAATAATGATATTCTTTTTTTTCAAATAGTATTTAAGGTTTAAATTATGTACATCCATTTCTTAATTATATTCAAGCATGATGTTAGTTTAGAAAACTAAACAAATGGAGTTGGAAAACCAAAACTAGCAGCGTTCGGTATATACGGTGCCTCTGGGTCACGCTTACGGGTAATGCTGTCGTGTTGAACTATTGCACTTAACGCCTAATAAAGCTGCATTAACGACGTCTGTGGCATCGTCCCTATAAATCGTCGGGGAGTAATAAGGGACATTTGGAAGTTAAAAATCCAAGGGGCGGGTAATCCCTCTTGGATCGATAATTTAATAAGATAACTTTTAATTGAATTCCACATCCGTTGAGATAAACCATAGTAAACCCCTCTTAGGGATGGTCAAGTTAAGAGCTCTCGTGAAATTTACTTTATTTATTTATTTATTTATTCACCTCGAAGGGATATTGGTGATTGAAATTGGGTGACGCTCATGATAAGAATTAGGTTCTAGTTATTTTGTTTAGGCCACAAGCAATAGGCCATCTTGAGCCTTCGCTTAAGTGCTACCTTCGTGGGTAGCAACCATAGAGAAACTGTCTGGGACACTGACCCTAGAAAGGGTTGCATACCCACAAATCAGTTTACATCAAACCATAGTTTAGAAAATAGAACTACATACTTTACGCCTTGATCCCGCGCCGAAGCGGGTATGTAGGCAGTCTTGGGACGGAGTTGTCCCTCGTACTCAGGCGTTCGTGGGTGGGGTCTAGACTTGGTTGAGTAAGAATCCTAATTGAAAGATAAGATAATCAAACTTAATTCAATGCATACTCGGAAGGAATCCCGTAAGGATTCGCTTGACTTCCCGAGGCTTTAAGCCAAATTCCGAGGCGGAATTCAAGCTTGTATTATTTTCTTATTACTCCTAAGGACGGTGACCTCGGTGCATTCTTGTTAGAAGAATGTAGTACTTAGTGAGTGGCTCAGGACCCGAATGGTCCCGATGAGTCTAAGTCTCTGGCCAGAGCATCTCCTATCCCGTTTGGATAGATGCCTACCCCGTATGGGTAGATGCCTATCCCGTATTGGATAAATGGAATTTACATCCCGTATGGACAATTGCCTAACCCGTATGGTTGGAAGCTCATCCCGAATGGATGAATGCCCAATCCTATTTGGATGGATGCCCAGAGTATGCAACTGAATAAAACATAATGAAACAAAAAAAAATATACTCAATTTTTGTTGGATGAATCATGGTGGGTTATTACAAATGAAGTGTCTACATTATCAGATAATGGAAAAGGTGCGAACAAGTGAATACATCCCTTAGCATTGTGTTTGAGAAGAGATTGGAGTGTTGTAGAGAAGACAAGTGTGCTTAACCGGAACTGTCACCAAGAATTTGCAGATGCTACTCTTTCAGTTCATTTGATTCCAGATTGTTGTCGGAATATTTTGTAATTCAGTGAGACTTCCCTATGAGGTAGTGAACCTTCCCTGAGGGTTGTAGCCTTCCAGGCTATTGTATTTTGAGCAGTGAGCTCTAGGAAGTGAACCTAAATGCATGTGAATTCCCCATTGTAATTATTTTCACATACTACTACAGAGTATCATCTTATTGTGGGTAGGTTTCCACCGTGTTTTTTCCCTTAACTAGGTTTTCCACGTCAAAATCTTGGTGTTGTGTGTTGTGCTATCAATCTGCTTATCTTTGTTGTTGTTGTAGTTAATCAGATTTGTGTTTGAGGTTAAGTTTGTTAATCTGGTGAAAACTTATTCACCCCCCCTCTCAATTTTTTTTCATTGTTGTTGCCAATAGATTTTGGGGTAAACGGGGAAGGGTGTTTTCACCTATCCCAAAAGGGTTTAAATTTGGCCAAATAACTTAATTAATAATTCTCCCTACCATAACACATGTAGCTAAGTTCAACAATTTGGTTGTTAGATACTACATGCATGCATAGGTTCCATTCCCTCAAGTTGATGCCAGTTCGCTAGGAAACTCCATCATGAGGGACAGGAACTTGTCGTGAGCACCATAAAGCATAAGCTTCAATTGATTGGGCGAATAAAACACCTGGGTCATATGTTTGTCTTCCAAATTTGCAGATGGAGGCAATTCCAATGGCAAGGAAGAGGCTACATCCGAAGACAGATATTCATGTATTTCATTAAAATATCTTGTGTATTAAAAGAATGTTGTATTATTAAATAATTGTAATAAGACCAAATGTGGTCTCATGATATAAGCTATGTAAGCTATGTACAAGACCTTTGAGATCTACTATCAAAGATGTGATAGGAAGTTGCCAAGAGCATGTAACTAACCGAAAAGTAAGGAAAACTACTAACCACTAACCTACTAACATGTGTCCTTCTTGTGCATGATTTATGGATCGTGTGCCTTCATGCTTATTTTTCCTTCATTTCATGAATTCTTGGTTAAATTTATGCTTACTTTAAGTTTTTCTAAGTTTACTTTAACCATACACCTGAACCATTTTGTATGTGTTCTCTTTTGCTTGATGTTGCTCTTGATATTGGTGCTAATTTAAGTTATCTTTAGTTTGTAATAGTCACTAAATTGACATAAGTATCCATAGTTCTTCATACACACTAATTTATGGTTATCTTTAATTAATCTTACTCATATATTCGTTAACTAATTGGTTAGAACCTTTATCCATTTTGTCATTATTTTTCATAACTTATGGATCTTACTTATATGTTACTTTATGTTGAATGTAGCATTTTGCACTCATATTAATGTTGATTTGTTCAAATGAATAATAGTTAACTTAAGACTTGTATTTATGTAAATATAAATTTACTTAGATTTAATTAGGAATCAATTATGTTAGTTTTTCTAAGGTTAGGACTGGTAGGTCCTTACATTAAGTTAGATAAGGAGCATGGACTTAGATGGAAATTCCTTAATAGAATTCCCTTAGTTTTTCATAAAGATATATACATAAAATATAACATTTAAGTATAAGTTATATTTTCTCTTTGTAAATATAACTTATACTTTAAGTTATAGTTTATGTATATATTGCCATGATGTTTGAGAGTGGTTTTAGATCTCTAGCAGTCATAATGTAGATTCTAGATTTTAGGAGATCTTATAATTTTTCAAAGTTAGTCAAATTTCAGTAATCATTGAGCTACTATGATCAATCTCTCTATATCTCTATTTGACTCTCTTCGTCTCCCTCAATCTCTAGACCTATCCCTCTTCCTATCACTCTCCCTCTTTCTCTCCCGCTCATCTTTCTATATCATTCTATCTTCTCTCCCCAATATCTAAACCTATGTCTATCACCCTTCTACTTTGTATCTCCTCTCTCTTCTCTACCTACCTCATGCACATTCTCTCCTCTCTATCTCACCTCTCTCTCTCATTCCCCACCTATCTCTCTTTTTTCCTCTATTTATCTCTCTCTCCTCTCTCCCTCTTCCTACATACCTCCCCTCACTCCCTTCATCTTATAATCTTATTCTCATTCCAAACCTTGAGACCTTTTCAACATTCATAGCGATTTGAAGAGCCTCATGCAAACTTTTAGGATCTTCATTCCTCAATCGGTAACTCATTTTTCTGGCAAATGCACCCAGATAAATGATTAAAGCCAATGCATCATTGGTTCTAGTATTCGTCAGCATTTTGTTCAATGTCTTCATAAACCTGAGGTTGAAAGTTGAAACCAGTTCACTTTCATTAATGTGAATATTCATGAAATCCATGACCACTGATGCAACACAAACCCTTTCACCAAATTTCTCAATGAAGGTTGATTGGAATTCCTTCCATGACTTTATTTAAATTGGAAGAAAATTCAAGAACCACTCTCTTGCTACATTCTTCAAGGATTGGAAGAATAACCTCATGATTATATCCTCATAGTCCATTTCATCATCATCCATCAGATCATTGAATCTCTTCAAGTGTTTCTCAACTTATTCATGCTCCTAGCCACTAAACTTTGGTATCTCATATCTTATTTTGGCTGGTATGACATTTGGGAATCCATGGATTCCACTAAATTTTATGGCCTTATACCTCTCAACAATAAAACTAATTCTCATACAACATGGCTAAGATTTATTACATGGTGTGACTACATTTGGAATTACACAAGGGAGCATATGATACATCTTGGACATTTATGCTCTTAAAAAATTTATTTTATAACATGAGACCTTAAAATCAAGTAATACATGATCTAATACAGCCAAGGTCTCAATCATAAATTGATACAATGTACATGCTTCTCTTTGTATAATGAATACAGTCAAATATATGAGAAACACAAAAAATACGACTTCTTTCCCTATTTTAGTGATATTTTTCACCTATTAGGGCACTTTGCTATTTCATAAAAAATATTAAGGAATACCTAGAAATAAATTGCAGCAACTATTCATCTTCTTTCTTGACTGAGAATACTGAAAATCTTCTTCATATCTCATGTTTGTTTTTCACGGAGTCACCACCTCCTTGGTAGAGGAAAAATTTCAAACAACTGGAGGTCATTCGAGGCACATATTCATTATGGGTTTCTCTCAATAGTAGAGTCACACATTCTCCTTCAAAATAGCTGAAAATAAAACTTTCTCCATGTTAGGAAATATAATGCTTTAAACCCACAATCAAATAATCCATTGAATCCTACATAACCCATGAGAGAAAAGCATGCATACAAGCTTACAGAATCACCATAATACAAAGATTAAAATATACAAGCCACAAGATAACACAAGATGTATCCTACGGAAACCCTCATGAGGAAAAAACCCAGCCTCCAAAAGCATCGATACTCCATTGTATTAATCAATCATAAAGCAACATAGAGATACAATGAATACCTTTGAATCATCAAGCCATCAAATGCATTCCCATGTATCCAATCCCAAATCCACACATCCCATGTCATGCTTCACAAATACAAACTTCCAAAGGACTCAATACAATGATAGCCCAAAATCACCAGCCTACCTTAATCACTAAACATACATGCTTCCTTTTATAAACCCAAGCTCACACAAAAACAACTAATGGTAAAGTAAAACCATATGCTTACCTACCCCTTCACCCCAAATTTAATATTGGGTACTAAGTTTTCTCTTTTTAAATATCTTTCTCTAATATTTAATAAATACAATATAATAATCTCAATATTACAATACAACTCATCAGGTGATCCTGAGAATATTCCCAAGGAATCTCTACATGTTACACATCCATGTACAACATCACAAAATAAATATTACATTACATGTCCATGGTAAACCACATAATAAATAAATATTACATTTACAACATTATTATGCAAGGTGTACAACACCTATTTTCCCAACACTCTAGGATAAAAATTCATGATCTCAAATAGATTTCAAATTCTGAATATTTTTTGACTCTTTACCCACAAGGTTTAACATTGGTTTCCCTAATAGAGTCGTTATTTTATTGACAATTTTCCTTTATACCTCTAACCTTAAGGACATCAAATTCTCTTGGCAAGGGAATTAAACCCACAACACTCAATTTGAACTACCAACAGGTTAGAGACAAGAAAACACAATGCAATAAGGAATCATCAAGCCTTATTCGCTTTGAGCTCTACCTAACTCAGCAAGGTATCCCTATTTCAAACTTGTATGCCTAATATTTTTTCAAACTTGTTATAATCATATAGGTTCACAACTGGTAGATATTTCTCATCTTATAAGGGGATTTTTCACAATTACCCTGTAGATGTCCTTAATCTTGTAAGCTCTAAGATTGGACTGAGAAAATAATGCATGCACCTCTCAAAGGTACAACGAAGTACTGAGCATGCATGTTGAAATATTCCCATTACACTTCATAAAGAAAGAGAGTAAAGGGGAAGGAAAGATTATTTTAGAGAATGTTTCTGAAAATAACCCTAGGCAATACTTTGCAGTCTAGTGCATACCTAAGGGGACAAAATCGCACCCACGAAATCAAAGAACAAACCCATATTGCAAAAGAACTCAAACTAGGGAATCTTCAGAATATTAATGCGTAACATTAATATGACTCCACTTGTTAATTTCATCAACTAATCTTATTAATCTATTATGCAATTCCAGAATTCATTGTAACATGTAAACAGAATTTAATTCCTTCCTTGAAGGAAATCCATAAACATATTCACACACTGATACTTAAAATACCAAGATGAATCAAAATACCCTTGATATATTAATTCATATGAGTTCATAAAAATACTAATGGAGACAATATCTACAACATTAAAACATGTTTTTAATTACTAATTGAGATTTACAATACAGAAGGATGGTCCTTCTCTGTGAAACTACTAGAAACCCTAAATTTGCAATGCCCTTCTTCTACCCACCTAGAATAGAGAATTTCATAATCCTTTTCTATATCCTTGGAATTTCTTTTATAATATTAAGGAATGCGACAAGCATCAGGGTGTTTACAAATCACTCATATTTTTTTGGACACATTTCAAGATATATGAAGAAAAGAAACCCTATTTCAAGCACAAAATAAAGATAAAACTAGATTATGTGTACCAAAAACTGTCTGGATGGAGAATAGAACACCATTGAAGTCCAACTTTTATGAGTTGTGCCACCATCATGTTGCAAATGTCTCAGAGGAGGCAAATTTCACACCTTACTAGCTGGAAGAAGAGTCCCACAAACTAGAAGAGGAGCTACACAACAAAAGAAGTGGAGCATCCACAAAACTAGAGGAGGAGCTCACCGAACTAGAAGGAAAGTTGGTAAAGTGGAAAGAGCAGCTCAAAGAGAAATGTTGTAATCAGAGGGGGGTCGCAATCCAACATTCATCTTGAATTAAATAAGTTCTACACCTGAACGATCCACCCTCTATCATTATTGTTCTCCTCTATTCTCCCCTAGCCTCTCAGTCATTTGAAGGTGAAGGGGCAATTATGGGTAGCTCTTGAAAGGTTCCTTGCAACTGAAAGGGTCTTTCAATGCCCCTTTGACTACCCATTAGATTTTTAATACCCCTTTGACTATAAAAGTAGTCTATTGAAAACTCTTCCACCCAGTATCACAAACTTTACTTCTTAAGAGCACACAGTCCTATTCTGCATACAACTACTTCATCTTTGAGGTTGTTCTCAAACAAAATAGAGGGTTAGTCTCAGTATTGTGCTCGATCAATGCATCAATTATTAATTTAACAACTCTCAAGCTCTAAAAAAAGACTGACTTTATAATATAATGTATACAAGCTATCTTTTTTTCTATATGCCTTTTAGGAAAACTAAAGCTTTTTGTTATTCTTTCAACCGCCAATTCAATCACTCTCTTGAAAAGCTCCATCACTCGTACCCTTGCAATCTCTTTCACCGCCTCTCTAAATCCCTTGATCCTACTGCATATAAGGATTTATGACTGACCATCTAGAGTTGATCCTGTACAAGCGATATGTCGAGATTGTCTTGTCATTTGATCACAAAACTCACACTTTCTAATTCAAAGTACTCTAATTTCCCTCATGTCAATATTTTTAATTTTATCCATTGATTTAAGCAACATCTATAGCTTCCTACAGAAACCTGATTTAATATTTGATCTAAACACGTGTCATTCCTCTTGGGATTTCTTAGAATCCCCATATACCTTAATGCTTCTTTCCTTTACTCAAAACTTAGTGAATTCATCCCTAGTGCCTCGTCGCATGCTGAGCTAACATGTCAAACCACCTTTTCATCTGCTAACATAGCACTCATTTTCTTTTTCTCGAGACTCATGATGAAGAAGATACCCCCAGTGAGTTTTGAGTGCTTTTAACATATCCTCAACCACTCTCCTCGGACACTTGTTGAGCTGGAGGTAGAGAATTCACCAATATCTGAGCTCGTAATCTTTCATGGCATGACTCGGGACTTGGTGGAATAAGAAAAGCACCTTCATTGAGCACCGAGTTCCTTTTGGAAACATCACTTGACCACTACATTGGACAATAACTCAACGTGCTAAAAAGGGCCCTTAAAACCCAGGGCCCACTCTTAACAACTCAAAACACGTGCTTTGAGTTAAGTCCCTAGGACATCATGCGAATAAGGGGGAAATTCATGGCAGATTAGAACCTAATGCTACCAGCTAAAGAAAAGGACTATGAATTAGAGGTCGATTTATAGAAAACAGAAAACCCTTGAGGGATGGACTTAAGTTATAGCTGACCGAAACAGAAGGTCAATTTTTAAAAAGAGCATGCCCACCCAAAGGCATTTGAATTCTGATTGGAATTTTGATTTCCTCATTGTGTTATCAAAATTTCTAAAAATGAAAAATTGAAGGTACTAACAACCTTCTTTTTCATAAATGATGTACCATTGTGAGAAACAAGGGTAGAAGGAAATCCAAAATGAAAAATTATGTTGTTTAGAAGAAAGCTACAAATTGATTCCATCGTAGTGGATCTTAGCAGAATAGCCTCAACCCACTTCCATTACAAGATTGACCTTCAGAAGAAGAGGGGATATTTTTCCTATAATATCAAGTCCCCAAGTCTGAAACGAACATGGAGAAGCTTGAGTACAAATTTATTATGTAGGAGCTCAAACGAGATTGCTATGCTGTTGGCATTGTGAATATTTCTTAACAAAGGAAAATAAATCTTGTTTCATCATTTGCCAATAATATCCCATATGAATCAACTTATGTACTAATGATTTACCATCAAAGTGTCCACCTAAATGAGCTTCTTGAAGGGCAACTAGTATTTCAACCTTAGTAAGACATCGAAGAAGAAGACTATTGTAAGTTCTGCAAAAAATAGTGTTAGATAGAATGATATATCAATCTGAAATATTTCAAATCTAAACACGATTATTCTTACTAGCATCATCAAAAAAACTTCCAAACATCATATAGTTGTAGATATGAGAAAACCATTCCCCTAAGTCTGTGTGTGAACACATGAGACCATCAAGTTCAAGTTTGTTAGAAACAATAGGAGAGTAGAGAACTTACACCACAATATGATACACATCTACAATATAGTCAAGGCATACAAGGAAAGTTGCACTTTCCATTGCATCCACATGACGATTCTCTCTCTTGGAAATAATATCTATCATATAAGAAGAAAAAAGATTAAGAAAAGTCAAATACAAACCTCGATACTAAGATAACTTAAACTTATTAGCTTGATATGTTCCCATGATCTAATTTATAACTAGCTTAGAATTATTGTGAATATGAATATGTGAAACCCCAAAAGCAATCACAACATGCAAGCCTATCAATAAGGGCTTCATAGTCAATGATGTTTGTCAAAACAATGAAATTCAAATTGGATGAAAAGAGGGATTGGATTTCCTTCAAGTGGGATTAAGACTACACCTGTTCTAGAATACATCAGACATCTTGATCCATCGAAATACATTTCCCACATAGGTTCATAGTCAACTGTAAAAAAAAACGCATCTGAGAAAAAATCCAAGGAAGCAAATAATTTAGGTAAGGGATATTTCACTAACTAATCAACAATAACTTGATCGTTGAATGATTTTTATGTTATGAACTTAAAGTCAAACTTAGAGAGCAATATTACCCATTTTGCTAGCCTTCTAGAAAGATCGGCCCTAGAAAAGATATGCTTAAGGAGATCATTCTTAACAATTACTCAAGTCTTTGCATGAAGAAGATACTTCCTTAACTCCTACATTGTGAAGACGAGAGTGAGGCACTCTTTTTCTATCGCAAAGTATTAGATTTCATAGTCAACTAGAATACATGGCTAATATAATATAACACTCTTTGTCTACCATCATCATCATCCTAAACCAATAAGGCTTTCAAATCATTTAAAGGTGATGCTGAAATATAAAGGAAAAATTTTCTATCTTGCATAACCCAAATCAAAATAGGATTATTAGCCAAATAGCTTTTGGTAGAATTGAAAGCCTCTTGATGTGCTCATCATCCCATTTAAAATTCACATCTTTCTTCAACAAACATACGAATGGAAGGGTTTGATCGATCAATTGACATACAAATCTATGAATTTACTGAATATTCCCAAGTAAACTATGAAGTTGTGCTATTTTCTAGGTAGAGTCATATTAACAACTGCATCAATCATATTCCTATCAACTTAAATTCCATGCTAAGAGAATAAACCATAGAATTTTTCCAACATCCATGCCAAAGACAAACTCAAGAGGATTTAGTCTCATCTTATAGATTCGAAGCCTTTTAAAGATAGATGAAGATTCGTAATGTGATCTTGATGAATTACAGACTTAGCCAAGATGTCATTGACATACTCTTCTAGTATCTTATGAATGAAGTCATAAAAGATGATAGTCATCACATGGTTATAGTTTTCTCCAACGTTCTTCAACCCAAATGGCAAAGAAAGTAGTTGAAGGAGTTGTAAAGGTTGTCTTATATTGATTTTTTAGGTTAATAATAATTCAATTGTAACCCAAGACTTCATCCATGATGTAAAGTAAGGCATGGCCTATAGTCGAATCAACAATCATATCAATATTAGGAAGTGGAAAATCATCCTTAAGTGAAGCCTTCTTAAGATTGTAGAAATTAATGCAAGCTATCAAATGTGATGATTAGGTTTACTAATAGTGACAATATTAAGATTTTAGAAACTTTTCTATCTCATCCTTGATTAACAAGGCAACCATACGATTCATCTTTTGGAACTTATGCTTAACATGCTTGGCATCAGGACATAGGATGATGTTATGAACCACCATGAACTCGTTAAAACCAAGCATATCCTCATATGACCAAGAAAAAATATTAGAATTCAGATGCAAGAGATCATAATTTGATTTAGAATCTTCTAGAGAAAGGAATTTTCCATTCTTAATAACTTTCTCAAAATATTTAGCATACTTGATAACATCAGTAGTATCCCCTTTAAGAAGAGTACTATGGTCTTTAGGATGTGGTGAAAATAGACTTTCATCATCACAATTTAAAGAATCCCACGTATTAGAATTCATAACACATTCTCTAAAGTATGCTTGACTATTCAAACAATAAAGGAGTTGATTCTTATGATGATAAGAAGGAAGATCATAATACACACCCAAGAATTATTCTAAAGCCTCCTCTAAAGAGAAAATATCTAAAGAAACTTCATTGGAGTTCATACTACTTTCAATATACTCAAGATGAATAAGCTTAAGAGAGAGAGATTTAGCAGAAATTGCATTAACATTCAACCTTGATTTAGCCTTAGAGGATGTTGTGTAGTATCCATTTCCAATATTAGAGTGATGAGGTTCAGCCTCTAGAGGGATTTGAATGCCTTCCTCATCATGTCCACAACCCATAGCTCCATAGCCATATTTAGAGACAAGATCATACCACAACCCATAAATAAAGTGTAACTCATGAGAGGTCAAGGGATTTGTATAGAAGAGATGATCAACATGGTAATTATCTCCTAGCTTCATAGATTCATAATCATCCTTTTTAGTCGAGGCGAATGAGATATTAGGAATGTTTAGATGGACGGAATCTACCTTGTATTTACCAAGATAAGACAATAAAATCCAAAGCTCCCAAGTCATCATCTAAACATACATTCACTTTAGAAGGAGATTATTTAGCAGGAGTATCTACTTGGAAATTTCAGCTTTTGGAGGAGCTACCATACGAGGGTCCTCTTTGGGAGGATCATGTGTCTTAGGAGACGACTCTTCATGAAAAACTCATTTTGGGCTTTCCTTTTAGGGGATACCATAGAATTAGATGTCGGCATGTCTGAAGACAATGGCGGAATGTAGTTTTGAAAGGTAGGTGTAATGAAGCTTGACCAACTGCTACCATTTGACATAAATGCATAGCATTAGGGTGGGTCTTGATCATAACTATATGATTCTTAGTAACACACTTAATAGAATCATGAAGAGTAGATGAAACTTCCCATAAAGAATGTAGCCAAGGTCTACCCAAAATAAAGTTATACAGTAAAAGTCCTGACATGCCATACACCAAGTTTGGAATAATAATTGATCCAATATTTAAAGGCGAAATAACAATGCCCAAAAAATTTTTACTAGTGTTATCAAAACCACGAATGAATATATAAGATGCAGCAACAGAGTTTGAATCCACTTTGATTTTAGGCAGTAAGTCTAGACTGCAAACGTTGAGTGATGAACCTAAATCAACCATATTTTGCTTAATGCCAACACCATTAACATAAATAATTATCATTGGGTCTTGCAAGTTCCTCACTTCTAGAGGCATGTGGATAGACTGTAATATTTGGTGAATCCACACAAATACAATACATCAACACATTCACATCTACAAGCCTAGAACAAGAAGGCGACAAGATATTTTGAAGAGATTCCTAAAGCATACCCTGATAAATCAGAGCAATTTGAAGCAAATCCCATAGTGAGATCTTAGCAAGAGTAAAAAAAAGTTGCTCAATAAGGTCATAGTCACTAGGTTGTTGAACTAAAGTTTTAGAAGCTTGAGGAAGATATGGTTGCAAAGGTTGTAAAGAAGTGCTAGATTGATCAACATTTTGCTTTTTTTTTTCTCCTTTCTTGATTCTTATTTTTCTTATTCTAATTATTCGCAGCCAACAATCGATAAACCTTAATTTAATTTATTCGCTCATAAAGAAATTTAAAAAATAAAAATTGACAAAGTCTTTTAAAATTTCATTTAAAAATGTTTTCATTAAGAAATATTACAGTCCATGCATAGACTAGTAACATGTGTTTTTCCAAAAAACTAATAAGAGTAATTGAGTATCCTAATTCTATAATAAAATTTTCTAAATAAGTGGAAACCATCTAAAAGATGGGCTCAAAGTGAATGTCTTTCTTTCAATGTGAAGAATGATTTGTATTCAGCCATTCACATTAGTAAGACTGCATCCTTCAAATAAGATATATTATCCTTTTACATTACTCAAAGTTGGATTCAATCTAGGAGGACCCAATCTTATTGCATTAATGTAATTTGCTGGACTATGTGCTGAAATCCCTGGAATCAAAATTCCAAATATTCTGGAGATAATAGAAAGTTTGGTCTCCTTGAAGCTCTCTCCCTTAATGTAATGTAATACTAAGGATTGTAACAATTCCCATATGGCAGTTATTCTTATGGGTATGAAGTACACCAACGTGAGATCTCTATTGGGGGCTTCCACAAGATTCTGCAATAACAATTTTAACAAAATAATATATTAAATCCATAGAGACAATCTTACTAAAATTTAGTGGATATCACTAATCTTAAAAAATAATAATGAGTATTACAAAATTAAAAAGTAATTTGAATACCTTTTGACAATAACAGCAGTTGTAGTAAAGACATACTCCAAAGTGCTTATACATGAATAGGCCATCATCAAAAGGTAATCTTGGAATAAGGTCATTGGAATATACAACTCTAAAATATTTGGGTTTGGATTGTTTTAGTTTACTATTCATGAAATCTCCAAATTCTTTATCACCAACTCTAGGTTGTCCAAATGTATAAATAGCCAATAGTTTTTCTAACAACTTATCCTCCTTGTTCACAAATAGCATTGCTAAAAATAATACAGCTAAAGCTCCTCCTAAACTATGACCTGTCACAATGAATTTTGCATTTTTGTGGATTTGTAAAAGGTTCTTTAACTGTTGGCATAGAACAAAATAGGCTAGAGGTTTGTTGATGTCTTGTGTTTCGAGATGATGTGAGGATTTCTTATCAATTGAACGGTTTGCTAGACCCAAAGCCTCTAGAAATCCTAAATGGACTTTTCCTATTTGGGGAAAGTCATACCATGAGAAATCTAAATCTGTTATGTAATCATCTGCCTCAAATAATTGTGTTCCTCTAAAGGCTACCACTATTAATTTGGCATCAATTTCCTTGTCACATACTACAAATGCTTGTGTAGATTTCTTCTGCAAGTGATCTGTAAGATACCCATATCAACATATTAGTATTCATGAATATGCAACTAATATAAAGATATTACCTACTTTTAGAAATATGCATACAAAGAATTGTGTAATTAATAGTGATATTATAATAAAGACAAGAAAGGTTGGCACTAATTCTCTTCCATATTAATTTCAAAAAATAACAATGAATAGATTGTCAGCACACACTAAGCCAAAAGAATCTTCAAAACACGTTTGAGAAAAGAGTACAAAATATTAAATTATAATTATTAAGTCAAATTCTAAACATGAATGGAACTAGTAATTTTTCAATGTTAGAATATTGTCCTCCACTTTTTCATTTTTATTAATTAAATACCCTTAATAAAAGTAGGTAGATCAAATAATGTGTATGTGAACAAGTTTTATTTTTGATAAGATTTAGTTTTAAAAGGATGGTTGATTTTGTCTTTATTTAAACATCATTTCATTGAATGTTCAATTAATCAATTAATCAATTTTCTTTCATTTATATCAAAAATTAATTAATTATTTTATTGATTTAAAATTTATTTTTAAATGATAAAAATATTATTGGATGAAATTTTATAATTTATTTGATATGCTAAATTATCTTAAATTTATATAATATTGATTTATATCAATTGAACTGATCAATCAATCTATATTGAAAACGTGTAATTTACGATTTCATTACACTTGGTTTTTCCAGAAAGATTTCATACCGTCCCAAAAGTCGAAGAACTCCACAAAATGCATCTGCAAGATTAGACATTTTTGTTCAGTCAAAGAAAAATTTGAACAAATTTCTGTGGGCTGTTAAAACAAGTGAAATAAAGTACCTTCCAGTGCTGGTTGACTGTTTTCCTGATAACCAACTTGTTTTCATAAGCTAAGGTTGAAGCCATGGCTGAGATATCTGCAAACACTCGATCCCCACCATCCATGACGGAGAGATCATCTTCAGAGATGCTCTTATACAGATCTCTGCGCCGCTCTAAATGGCCAATCACACTTAAAAATTCTTCTGATCCTCTCTTGGGTATGATCATGCTTCCTGTATAGAACAATCCACACAACCAGTAGTCAAGATTTTACTTAATTCTCTATGATGCTAATTTAGAGTGGGAAGAAGTATTGACAGGGCATGATTTATAGGAGTTGTAGCTAAATATGTGGTATTAGAGTCATGTTTGGATCGAAATAAGCTGGCCAAAGAGGGGTTAGTAGCTCTCCGAATTAAGAGGCTGAGGGGGTGGGTATTAAGATAGTCTAGACCCTGTGGTCCATAATCTCCCCATCAGAGGAGTACCATAGTTGATTCACTGGTCTGATCATATGAACTGTAGCTCAACAAAAATAAGCCTTCTTAAATTTAAAACCAAAGAAGAAGTGAAAAGGTCTAATTCTGGTAAATTTCTACAGAAGGGACTGAGATCCACCACATTCATAACTTGTTTCACAACAATCCATTCAAATGTTGTTAGCAGTTTCGAATCACACAATCAAATCCGTGATCTGGATTTGATTGTGTGAGAAATTTTTTACCATCAAATCCGTGATCTTAAGTGTTTTGCTCTCTTAAGCCAAAGGATAAGAACTTACCAAATCCTATAAAAGAAACTTTTATCGATGTAAAAGATTAAAAAAACCATAAACATATGGAAAGGAATGATCTATGATGGAAAAATAATAATTTAAAAATGCTTACACAATATTTTTTGTGAGAATAATATCAAATCAGTGAATAAAACTAAGTACAATTACCGTTTAATAAACTGAACAGGGTTCTTAACAATCCCCCATTCTGAGAAAACAGGTTCAGAAGAAATTCAACCAAGATACCCAATGCTTTCAAGGGTCCTGCAACATACTCCACAATTTTCATCAATATAAGCGAGAGCTTTATTTTCCAGTACTGGTCCAGCTGTGGACGTATTACACTCAGAATCAGCTTCAACAAACTGAGCCTCTCAGGGTAGGCTATCAAGTCACTACTTGTCTCCATAGTCACAAGTTTTCCCTTACACAGAAGAAGAAGAAGAAGAAGAAGAAAAGGATGATTTTCCAATGTCTACAAGTTCATGCATTTATATGCAACAGAGCACATGAAAAATGCCATTGTACTCTGAATTTGACAGAAAACATGTTAAATACATTAATCATGTTTGAATTTATTTGTTGGCAATCTATTCAACATTTGAGAGTTCATATTATAGTTGGTATCTTTTATAGTTGTTATCTTTTATGTTTATTGCCTATTTATTGATTAATTGAACCTTAGAATTTTGTTATATTTTGACTATTTAACCTAGGCATGAAAAATACTTTAAATAGAGAATGAGCCATTTATCATGTGATTTAAGAATGTGATGTTGAGCCATTTATCATGTGATTTAAGAATAACTGGATAAGAGTCACCATACAATTTATAATAAATGATTGACTAAATAATTTGAATAATTTGTTATTTCTAAGGTATGAAATTATTCTATATTTAATCTTATTTTAATCTATGATAAATATATTCATTATTTAGTTTTAATTATTAAACAGTCTATAATATTTTTTAAAACAACATTAATTTCATTTTAATGGTTAAATAATCAAAATGTTTGTACTTCTATGTTCTGTAATTTATGATGGTCTTATGTAATGTCCCTTCCTTAAGCATCCAGTGAGGATCTTTCATCTTATAACATTTATCCTATAAAAAGCATACTGAATGATTCATCAACATAAAATAGTTACCAATATTGCATACAACATATCCACACTAAAAATTGTCCAATGCCTCCAAGGAAATTTTTACCAATCTTCTATTCAACAAATTAAATAATTTTATTATTTAATTAGGTTAACACCTTTTGTCCAATTCAAAATTTATTTTCCCTCTTTCTCTTCTAATTAAATAATTTTAATTATTTAGTTATCCTAACCTTTCTTCTAAGTCTTTAATTAAGTAATTTTATATTATTTAATTAAATTTACTTTATCTATTTTCCTCTTTAATCAAACAATTTTAATTGTTTAATAATTCCATGTGACCTTTCTTCTATGATTAAATAATTATTTACCTAATTGTTAATTTCTCCATGATTAAATAAATGTGTATTTATTTAATTATCTCTATGAGGGTAAAAATATTTCATTTTATATTTTTGGGAAATTGCTACCAAGGGGTAGCACCCATTTCATTGATCACAAGAAAGAAAGAAAAAAATACATACAACAGAAAGCAAACAGAGTCTTGATAGCCTCTATCGCCTCTTAAGACCTTCTCAATTTCTCAGAAGGGAACATGTCCCACTAACACTCATCATATACTCATATGTCTCCATCCTACTCAAACCATCTCTCAAAGATATTATAGTATCATGCATATCCTTGTTCTCCAAAATGTCCTCTATTACAAAGGCATCAGCCACTTGACCCTTGAAGGCTTCAACCTTGAACCTCATTGAAGGTGGGGAGAAACCATCCTTTTGATGGCCCTCTCCACAACCTCATGGTCCCTTGTGATTCGAGCCAAGATATACATGAAGCTTTCCAAGAGTTCAGTATTTTGGACATGCCCATGGGAAAGGCGAGCATCACCCAACACCTTCTTCACCACCTCCTCCACCTCGTCCCCATCCAAAATGAAGATCTCTTTCAACTGTGCATCCATCAATGCTTGTCTGCAATCACACTCACATTCTGGAATCAAAAAAATTTCAAGATTAGTTGACCCCAACCCCGACCCCTCCATCTCTGTTCACTGCTCAATGAATATATGTAGCCTCGACTTTATAGATGGGATGAAAGCACTTGCTATGTGGGGATTCATATATGTTTGATAATCCTTATAAGATTGTCACAAAGGTCCAAAAAATCCCATGAAAATATTTGCTTGATTCACCTCTACACCACATATCTGCGTCCTCATCATACAGGCACTATGAAAAGTACGTCGTCATTGGAGATTAAGGCTAGTCCAGGTCATTATATCATCTGAGATAATTGCCTCAATATCCTAATGGATGGGATAATTAGAGAGAAAGTCTTCATCCTTATTAGCCTCACGAAAGATTTATTTTAATGAGAAGCCCATTCCTTCTAGCATTACTCATATGTCATTAACCCACATCCTAGATATCCAACTAAGAGCATCTCCAGAAACTACAGTTTAGGTTACATTTAGGGAATCGCCCTCAATATCAATACTAAGGAGACACACTCTTAAGCCGTCAAGAAGGGCTGCATATTCGACATTATTATTGGAGTTATCAAGAAGCTTAGGTAGGGGTCACATGGGAGGGGCTTAAGCTCTATTTTTAAGGAAGAGGCGGTCCCATGAAGATTTTTTTGGGGGCTACGGGATTATTTGGAATCTGCTCCTAAGAAATAAAAGCTCCTACTTTTAGGATTTCATTTTTAAGCAGGTAAAAATGGGGTGGGGCTAGAAATTGCCCCACCAACTTAGGAATTGTATTTTCCACTTGGCAATCAGAAAATAGTTGAGATGAGTTTCACCAAACATTTTAAAGGGAAAATAGAAAAAACAAATTATTTCATTTTTCATTGTTGCTCATGGGACCACTAGCTTCCTTCAATTAGGGGCTTACATTTTTAAGCAGCACTGTGCTACACATTTCATGAGACCACTCGCTTTAAAAAAATTCCTAAAAAATCTCTACAGCACCCGCTCTATTTTTTAGGAAGCCCCCCTCCATGGGACCCCAGCCTTAATCAATCCTCCCCATAAGAAATCACCAGTATCACTTCTCACAATGAAACCTAGTCCAAATGGGATACAGTTCCCCTAGAAGCACCGTCGAAGTTCAATTTCAGATGGCCCTTTCGTGGGAGTATCCATTTTTCTATGTTCCAATCTTTATCATTGCCATCGACCTCCACCTTTAGGGGCATTAAATGGGGCTAGGACTTAGACATATGATCATCTCAACCTATGAATCATCCCACCTTCCTATTTAACACCTTCATGTTGATATGTCTGCATATTCTAATCTCAATTCTATTGATTAGAGAAAGAAGGGGGAACACTTTATTGTTGAACACCCTATCATTTCTCTCATGCTAGATATGCCATATCACCATGGCTAGAACTGCATGCCAAAACCCACTCCACACCAAACCTCTATTTAAAATTAGCCATCCCTTGAAGAGATCCTTCAAAGAGTATGGTAAAGGATCTAGAAATGAGGCATTGTACAAAAATATGATCAACATCCTCCTCATTCTTTTCACATAATGGGCACCTGAAATCTCCCATAAATCCTATCTTCATCAGTCAATTCCTTGTGAGAATTTTTTTCTAAATAGCAAGCCATGTGAAAGCGCCCGCTTTGGGAAGAATATGTGTATTCTAGTATAGATCTTGCCATTCACATGATTCAACCTCTTGTACACCCAATTCATAACTCAACTTAGGGGACTAATTACCTGATTTAGTAGCACACTAGATAATCTTATCATCTATTCTCCCCAAAATAATGTCTCTTGTTTAGCTCTGATACTAAAACTTATCTACAAGCGTTGGAAATCATAGCAAAGTCTTTCCACACCAGCCGACCATCAACATATGATGCAACGTAGTCAGCAACTAAGACTCTATAATCCCTTACGGTAGCTTCCATGGTCTTTGTCATATCCGGTAGCTCCATTAGTGGTTTGCAACTATTTCATGAGTCAAACCAAACCCTACAACCTTCTTCCCATTACCAATTTTCCAAGAGATGTGATTGGTAATTAGATCCTGGTATTTCAGCATGAAGTTCCAAACTGTTGATTCGTTCGGTGGGTTGGCAATAGAGATAATTCTTTCTCTCAAATAATTATTCAAATATTTCTTAGTTAGCACCTAGCTCCAAAGTGCCCCTGATTCTAAGTACATCCTTCAAATCAATTTAACCCCTAGCACCCTGTTTTGAATCAAAATATCCCTCACTCCAGCCTCGCCGGATTCTTTCGGCTACTTCACAACATCCCAAGCAACAAGTGGGATACGATGTTTATTTTTTGCTCCATCCCACATAAATTTCCTCTATAGACATACCATCTCTTGTGAATATTGTTTAGTTATCTCCATTGTTGAGAGAAGATAAATTGGGATTGAAAACAAAATAGATTTTATCATGGTTATTTGTCCCATAAGTGTAACCTACCATCCCTTCCAATTTTTTGTTTTCTTCCCAAGTTTTTCTATGGTGTCCTTCCATAGTTTGTTCCTCACCATACCATTGAAAAAGGGGACCCCCAAATATGCTGAGGTAATTTTACTAGTAGCAAACCTCAGGATATGGCCAATTCTCCTCTATACTCTCCGTCCAGTGTTGAAGAAAAGAATGTTGGATTTATCTTTATTAATTTTCTATCCTATTGCGAAATAATACCCTTCCAAAAGGTCCTTTATTTTTTATGGCTTCCCTAATTGTTTCTTGGCCATACATTAATGTATCATCTACAAACAATTGGTGTGAAAAAGGCCTCATATTTGGTATATCCTTTATACCAATCCATAGTCCATGTTGCACCATAACTTTGATCCTACGACTTAAAGTATTTTACAATTAAAATGAAAAGGAAGGGGGACAAGGGATCCCCCTTCCTTAGCCCTCTGGTCCCACAAAATAATCTACATGTAATTCTGTTGATCATAATTGAGTATCAAGGGGAAGAAATACATCCCCAAACCCAATTTATCCATTTATTAGAAAAACCATACTTTTTCAAAACAAGTAACAAAAATATACACTATACACAATCGTATTCTTTTTTAACATCAATTTTCAAAATAATACCCTTGTGATTATCCTTTTTTATCAAGTGCAGAATTTTGTGAGAAATCACCACTCCATCAATAATGTTCCTGTCGGGGAGAAATTCGCTTTGCTCTGCCAAGATCAATTTTGGTAAAATTGTTTCAATATATTTGCCATTACCTTCGAAATAATCTTATATATTGTGTTGCATAAAGGAATTGGTTGAAAATCTACAAAGGAGGAAATGTGCAGTTTCTTGGGGATTAAAACGATGTTCATATTGTTCAACTCCTTTAGAATAATGTCTTTCTTCCTAGCCTCCTCCACCAAACCAAGAATATCTATACCCAAGAAATCCCAACATATATGAAAGAAAAAAGTGGTAAAACCATCAAAGCTAGGTGCATTATCTGCTCCAAGTTGTAAAGTAGCCTCCTTGAATTCCTCTAGAGATAATGTCACACTAAGCATATGGTTGTCTTCATCAATCATCAATCGTGGAATGTCTTCCAGGAATCACAATTGATCTATTCTGCCACACCATCCCCACCAAGGAATTTCTTAAAAAAACATATCCCTTCTTTCTCTATTCTATAAATATCAGATATAACATGACCATCACCATTCTGAATTTGATTAATTATATTCCAATTTCTCCTCATTTTAGTGGAATTGTGAAAAAACTTAGTGTTGTGGTCCCCTTCCTTAAGCCAATCATCCCCAAATTTTGATCACCAATAATACTCTTCTTGAGCCAAAATCTCATCATATTCTATGATCAACTCCTTTTCTTTCATAAATTCCGACTCTAACATCCCATGCCAATAACATATGTACTCAAATTTTCCATTTTTGCTTCAATTCTTATCTTTTCTTCAAATATATTCTTAAAGATATTCTTGTTCTAATCCTTCAATTTCTCTTTTAGAGCCTATAATGTTTTTTAGAAAATGAACATTTTAGTCCCCCTTACATCCCTCGACTCCTGCCACTAGGATTACTTTAAATCAACCAGTCCCGACCAACACAGCCACATCTAGAAACTGATCAGAAATGGGAATGGATCTAATAGAGGTGGTCAATATAATATCTGAATCAGCCTAATTGTCAGATATGAGAAACCTATCTAACCTCTCTACAATGTTAGAGTGCACTTTCATTCTATTGGTCTAGATGTACTTTTTGTTTGATGGAATGACATCTGATAGGCCACACTCTCTGACAAAATCCAAAAATTCAACTTAGACCTGACCCGTTCTTCCTAATCCCTCACTTTTATCACTAGGGTATAGTATTACATTAAAATCCTCACCCAAAAATACCTTATCTTCTTGTCCTTGCAAGTCCCCTCCTAAAATTTCCCATAATTATGCCTTCTCCTTTGACTTGATTGGCCCATAAATGTTATATATGATAAAATGCAGGTCTAATGACAAACTTGTGACATTGGCTTTCATCCAATTATGTTACCCTCTGCTTTCTGAATCTTAACTTTGTTTGGCTTCCAAAGAATGCATAATCCCTCAAATGCACTAGTTTCTTTATTGGTTATACCTTCCCATCCATAGTAGTATTTAACAAATTTGTTGGCCTCATCCTTTGATAGTTTTGTTTCTTGTAACATTACAATATCGCTTGAAATTGACATTCTATATTTAGCACTTTACCATGCACCTTTTGTTAGGGGCATTAAGGCCCCTAACTATCCATGTGAGGATTTTCATTTCCTCCCAAGGGAGGCCTATCCCCCCTTGGATCTTGTCATATAGGTTTTGATGGATTTTTGTTCTAGGAGTAAACAATCCTTCTCTCGCTTCTTACCATTAGTTTTACACCATGTTTTTGATCTTGCAACTACCTTTCTTGGTGGATTGGCCATAGTTTGACTAATGGTTTTTTTTTTTTCTCTATGATGTCCAAGCCATCACCTTCTTCCTCCTAGGATAGGCCTCTCAAAGGGGTTCATGATTGGGCTTCCTTCAAATCTAAACTGGCAAGGTCTAGGGAGGGGGCATTATTATATTATAACAAGAGGGGAAACACAACATTTACCATGTTATTCCACCAGCTCAACCTGAGTTTTGGGGGTCTTTCTCTGCATACTCAAATTCGCATTTGTCTTAGAAGGTGATGGCAAGGCTATTTCTATTGTGACCTCTTCATCTTCTTGCTTTTGTTTCCATATCTTTTGGGTCGAAACTCTATAATTTTCCATATTATGGTTCCCTTTACGACATCTGATGCAAAAACACTTTTCATCTTCCTTTTCAAATTTTTGTCCCTAGGAACCAACCAAAGTCTAAAGTCTCACCTTACTTGGCAAAGAAGAAATTTTAAAAATATGTATCTGTGCATATATAATTTGGTCATCATCCCCCATCTCTATATCTAGGGTTTTTCCTAGAGTCTCACCAATTCTTCTCAAACATCCTTCACTCTAGAATTCAAAGGGGAGATTATATAGTCGTATCCATATTGGTTTATCTTCCGAACTAAGGATAGTGTTGGCAGAAACAATGAATGAAGACTGAGAGGGGTGAGGGGGGTGAATCAGTCTTAACCGGATTGACAAACTTAACCACAAATACAGATCTGATAAACTCCAGCATTAAGAAAGATAAGAAAATTAATAGCATAGCACACAACACCAAGATTTTGACGTTGAAAACCCAGTTAAGGGAAAAACCATGGTGGGAACCTACCCACAGTAAGATGATACTCTGTAGTAGTATGTGAAATATTACAATGGGGAATGCACATGTATTCAAGCACACTGCCTAGAGCTCACTTCTCAAATATAATGACCCGGAAGGCTACAACCCTCAGGGAAGTCTCACTGACTTACAACAAGATTTGGACTACAATCCGGAAGAAATAAACTGAAAGAATAGCATCTCCAAATGCCTGATTACAGTTCCGACTAAGCACAATTGTCTGCTCAGCAAAACCAATCTCTCCTTAATCACAACACTGAAAGATGAATCATTGGATTGCACATACACCTCTCTCTAATAATGTAGACACAACCTCAATCTCTAAATTACATGACAATATCACCTATTTATACAATTCATCAACCTTTACAACAAGGTCGGCTAAACCCTCATCTCACAATTACAAAATCACATCACAAGGTATGAGGATTGACCACCAAACTAAAATAATGATTTATATCACATAACATGGACCTAATTCAAATTCCCAAATACTCAACGCCACCAAAAATCACGCCAAGAGCAACCGCAACATGCTACACCACCAAAAATATCACATAGTTCATGAAAAATCATCATTGGTTCATGAAAACCACCAAAAAACTGCACAACAATCAATGCGGATCACCAAAACAAATTGGACATGACTAGGAAACACCAGCAAGCATGTTAGAATCATCAGAAATAGCTGCACCAATGCCACTTATCAAATCCTCATCGATCAACATCTGAAACTCAAGAACACAGCCAATCAGCAATTGTCACGAAGAAAGATGACTTGTGGAGCACCATATCACAATCCATATAAAATGAAGATACACAAGACCATCCCAAACAATATCCCAAAAAATCAACACAAGATCTGATCACATCAAAATATACCGAAGGAAATACTGAACTCTCCAAAGCACTGATCAGGTAAACAAACTGCAAAATGGGATCATATGATATGATCAATCTGCAAAAATTAGAGTAAATCACAAGAATATGTTGACATCAATGACAACAACATATCCTAGTAGTAGAAATGACCAACAATATCCAACAATCTCCCCCTTTGGTGTTGATGGCAACATATGTATGTAAAAACCAATCAATACAAAGAAAGAAGATATCTCCAAGAAACTCCCCCTAAGATCAAGACAGATACAGATACAAAAAATTTTCACATTATCTCTCTCCCCCTTTAACAGTAATGTCAAAGATCTCAAAACACAAAACCAAACCCTCTCTCCCCCTTAGAATATGAAACATGAATCTCAGGAATCTCTCCCTCTAAAAAACATACTACTCCACAAGAGGAGCAGCATCAGCTTACCAATCCAGATAGAAAGATAAGGCTTTGAATTCCACCATATTGATGCAACTCAATGCATCTAGTTCTCATTAGGGGGGGTAGATACCCCTAACTTGCCTCTTAAATAGATAAATGTATCTACAGGCAAAGCCTTAGTGAAAATATCAGCTATTTGTTCCTTTGTAGATACATACTCCAACTTCACCTTCTCTTCACTGACTTGCTCTCTCAAGTAATGATATTTGATTGGCACATGCTAAGTCTTTGAATGTTGCACCTGTCATGAACCATATTTATCTATAATTATTTATTAGGAAAATGGTGTTTATTTTTCATTTATGAAATTAAAATGAAGTGGAAATGGAATTTTTAGTGAAATAAGATGATAATAAAAAAAAATGAATTCAAATGCAATGAAATGATTTACATTAATTTATCTATGTGTTAGTTAACAGATTTGGGTTTTATACATTGTATTCTTTAAATCTTTGTATGCCCATTAATTAAAAGACAAAGCAACTAACAGTTGGATAGTTCTAGAAATAATTATCCTCTGCATACGGGTACAGCTCCCCAACAAAGAATGATTTTCAATCAACTCTAAATTTATAGTAATTTTGTTTGCATACTTTTTACCCGAAAGTACTAAAAGGCAGATCAATATTCATTTGTCAACACACAATGAATATACTCCTAATTAATAACACAAATTCTATTATGAAGTTCACAGACTTCAATCGTTTATTTTTCAGAGAAAAACACATTCTATGTGCAGTCACATATAATGAGAAGAAAAGTAACAAATTCCTGATTCAAACTAAATCCACATAGAGATTATCATCCAAATCTATTAAACTCACAGATTTAATACTACAGAATCTGTAACAATTTTATTCATTAAAAAACTATTCTTTTCTTTCCCAAAATATCATGAAAAACAGATTTTATCTATTGCATTCCTTTCCCCCAAAAATCTTTCGGACCATTTCAGAGTCATTTTCATCCCTTATATAGGCACAGTAGGGCTTACAATAAAAGCGAGAAACACGGAAAAACTAACTTTTCTGCCACGTCAAGTTCGGCAAAATTATCAAATGAAATTGTCTTTTCAAATTACCAGAAAATAGAGCCTATTGTCTAGAAAACATGAAATAGTTTTAAGAAACGGATTCTTTCTTCCAATCAGAATACACCATAATGAAGTGTTGGATAATAGTATTATGTGGAAGCCCCACGTGTGCTATACGCTATTTCAACACCTCCTTTTCCTTGTGAACCTGCGCAACCTTATCAGAGTGGCTATCCAGATGTCCAATGCATAGGAAAAGAAGCGACTCAATTTTAGCGATAATAGTTAGGTCATCTGAGACCAAGCCTTTAGCCTCCTTCACATAGTTAATCTTTTTCTCAAAAGATTTCGTTATTGCTTCAACCGTTTCTAGTGTCCCATCACTTTTTAGGCACTTAATTCCAATGCATAGGAGCTCATTTCGCATGGAGGTGGTTAACTCTGCAAGTTGGTCTGCTAATTTCATGAATTCTTCATATGCCTATTTTATCAGAGAATTCCTCCATTCAATGTTCTTTTGGCAAACATACAAGATGCTATCATCCAGTCCTGGCACTGGTTTCTCAACCAAGAATTTCATAACTCCGTAAGTTTGTACTTCTTGCATCTGTACAGCCCTTGTTGCCCATTCCACCTCTTCATTTTTCCAATTACTTATTTCTGTCTCCAATTCTTTCATTACCTGTATCACCCCATTATGGACTTTACTCAAGTTCACAAAATACTCAGCTCCCGATTTCCGCATCTGCTCCAACCACTCCATTACGGTCTTTGTTATCAGTCTACATTTTTGTATCTGTTCCAAGGTTTTCTAATTGGCCGAGGACTTTGGATCAAATGATGTAGGCAGTTGTGACAAGGGTTGAGGATTCGGGCTATTTATTGCCTCAATGTACTCTGCCATTCTGCACAACATCTACTTCATCTGACATTTGTCCCTTTCATCTTTCCAAGTCCTTGTGATAATCTTCTTAGTTGAAGCTTCGAGATGAAGGACGTCTGTGGCACGAGTAGCAGTCCCTATGTTCACCTTTTCAATGGCAAAATCCTGAACTGTAGGATTTTCTATCTTAGCATCTGTCAATGGATGTGCAATTTCTGCCACCCAATTTCCACTGTCAATGTCAAAATCAATTTTTGACACAATCTTTGATTTATTGGCTTTGGGAGTCCTTCCCAAGAATTTACTCTCTTACTTGTTGCACAGTGAATCTTAGGTGGGCTCTTCTCCACACCTCATACTCATCCTCATAGTCTACCCAGAAGTCTTCTAGATTCGGCATATGCTGAAAATGTTTCCTAATTGTAAGATGAGCCATTGCAAAGCCTTTAATATCAAAGTTAGTATGAGGAACATACAATTTGAAATTGAACTGTTTGAGCTCTAGTTCAATGTTCAAGGCATCTGAAACATTATTGCAAGTGTAATATGTTAGTTCAATAGGGAAAGAAACCCCTGTTTGATGCTTTTCTCTGTATTTCTTTTCTATATAGGCAAGCTTCCTACTTGCTTCCATTAGCACCTGTCTATCGAAGACATACCTCGGCAATTTGTAGGGTTCTCCTTCAAAGCCACCAAGCCTCAGATAAGTGAATCTAGAAAACTGAATGTAGAAACCGCTATAGGTACTTATAAATTGCATAGCTTCCTCGGTCAATATTTTATGCATGTCTCCTCTCAATTCAAATACTATCTTGCCCAGAAAAATATTTTGAACTTTATAATAATTTTATGCTACCCTGTGTTGCTATAAATGTGGATAGTACTCATAAATTCTCATATCATCCTGCCAAATTTCATGGAATAAAGTTGTCCATTGGCGTATACAAGATAAGCAATATATAAGATAGGAAGACATATAAAAATTCTTGTTTCCAAAGCATCTTAAGCCCTCATGCATTCTCTCTGCAATTAACTCAGCCCAGTCTATATATCTTTTCTCACCAAAAATAACCTGAACATATAAATACATCCAATCTTCCTAGTAATAGGCAATCTGATTTCCCCGCACCCTATGTAAGAGAATGATTATATCCCTTACTTCTTCAATCATGTGATCATAGGTTAATGGGCTTGGCAACCTAGAACCCCCTTTTTGGAATTTCAATAGCCAATTCATGGCAATAACACTTCGGTAATAGGCCTTTTTTTTCTGAGAAAAGCCCTTGTGACTTGCAAACCGTCCAATCCTCTTATTGTTCTTTCTCAAGAATTATCATTACTGTGGCAATGGTCTCCCGACTAATTACCAGCAAACTTTTCCCCTTTACATCCCTAATACACCTCCCAACAGGGTCATATCTGCTCATACATTCTAAAACTAATTCTGGACATGATACGGCAGGGGGAAATGCTGCATCTTATATTAACCCACTATCTAGAAATTTTTGAATTAAAGGGGTATTGGCAGAATTACATGTTCTTTCATGAAATTCCTCTAAATTTACTGACGGTAAGAAGGTGTCTCCTATGTCAGGCAGGGAACAGACTAAGCCAGATTTTGGGTCTGGCTAAGGTGGTTTTGGTCTCATCTCTACTCAATAACCAGGAAAAGTGTACAGCAAGGAGAATTGACTGAACTAACTGAAATATTGAACAACACTTTTCAATTTATGCAAATTAACAGGGAAGAAATAATAAATTTGAGCTCACCTTTCATGCAGAACCAAAAATGCACACAACGTTGAGAAAAGAAACTACTGCCGCCGCTACTCCCCTACTGACTAATTTGAACAAACAAGAGAGGCCAATAACTTATTTTCAAAGAAACAGACTTATAACATAACCTAAAATGTCGGTTGCATGACTCTTTATGATTCCTGCCTGCATGATTATCCGTGCCAATTGTGCTGAAAGGATTTGACCTTGACACCTTATTAATTCCCACATACCTTCTTCTTTCATATCTTTTCTCAACATGATTATCTCTTGTACGAATGTCATTATCATTCATTACCTTTGAGATTCATCATTCAAATCCGGAATATTCCTTTATATGACGATACTTCATTACTTTGTCTTCAAAATTATCTAAAATTTAAAGGAGCAGACTAACATTGGCTCTGACTGGGGACTGGGATGGTAACGGACTAAGACATGAACCCAAAAATCCATGGTTTTGCAAAATAAGACTCATAGGGAAAAGATCTAAACCTCAACAAACTGAACCTATGATTAATCACAACAAAATTTTATATACAAGACCTACAGGGAACTCCTGCCTACAATTTATACAATTTCAAATGTTGCCAATTATAGGTCAGGGGAAGAACAGTACCATCTAGGTATGCAAGTATAAATGAATTTGGTCCTTTTACTTCATGGATGTAGAACGGCCCCTTCCAAAGCAATTTGAATTTTCCATGTGCTTCTTTTGGTGCCTTTCTGTTGTCCCAAAGTAAAACTTGATCACCTGACATGAATTTCCATGGTTTGGCTCTCCTGTCAAATATTTTCTTGACTCTCATCTGATAGTTTGTAATCTGATCAACCAATTTCTCTCTTTCCTCCTCAACTTTCATTAAATGCATAATTCTCCTCTCCAGAGAATCCTGAAAATGTACATCCTCTATTACTGTTTGTAACTTTGAAGCCGCAAGTTCTAGAGGAAGTGATAATTGAGCTCCTACACCATAGACTAACTCAAAAGGTGACATGCCAATTGCTCTCTTTGGAGTAGTACAGTCTGCCCAAAGAGCTTCATATAACTTCTTATGCCAATCTCTGAAATTTTCACTTGTAGACACCTAAAATTGTCCAGTCTAATTAAATAAATATTTTATTTATTTAATTATCTAAGCCTAATTCTTCTATTAATTAAATAAATCTTTATTTATTTAATTAATTCATTTATCCTCTTCTAGCCTTATTTCTCATTTAAATAAATACATTTATTTAATTAAATTATTCTTTTCCTAAATTAAATAAATATTTTATTTATTTAATTGATCCCTATTCCTCTATTAATTAAATAAATATTTATTTATTTAATTAATTCATTAGCTTTTTCTACACATGACACATGTCATTCATCTCTTAATTCCTACACTACCTACCTCTTTCATTATTTTGGTATTTCTTTTACCTACCCTCTAATCTTAGCCGACCTCTCTTTTTACACCTCTCAATCTTATCCCTCCATTTCATATTGTGTCTTCTATTTAAGGAGATTCCTTCTTCATTGTCAAACCCTAATGACTAATCACTTATGCTAATGATCATTTTTTACTACACTACGATCCTACTTGCAACCACATTTCGTTCTTTGTTGAGCTCTTGTGCATATAAAAAATCTGAGAGCAAATATATCAAGCAAGATCAATGGAGATAGGAAGAATGGAGATCAAAACCCTATTGGACATGTAATGGTATAATCTTTGTGATTTCATGTGATTTGCATTGTCTTAGGTAATCTTCATATGTTATGGTGGATCTTTGTTGATTGTTAGGCTAGGGTTTTGTGGTTGGATTCATTTAGCCTTTCAATATTGTTATTATTGTTGTCCATTTTCACCATATACATTTTGGCACGCCCGGTGGGACTCTTGTCCCTTTGCATTTAACCTTTTTGTTGCAGATTTTGCATTTTTTGAAGTTGCAGATCGGACATTTTTCGACGACATTTTAGGTTTTTCCGCGTCTGCGAACATTCGGATCGCGTCTCTGAGTTTCAGGAGCATCTGCAGAATCTGGAATCGCGTTTGTGTTTTTGACAAGTTTTATTTTGCAGGTCTCAGGCAGGGGCGTCTGTGTTACATAACCGCATCTGTGTTGTTTCTGATCACGTCTGCGTCCGATAACGGCGTCTGTGAATTTTGGCCGCGTCTGTGCATTATAGAACCACGTCTGTGCAGAAGGTAACAGTGTCTGTGTTTTACTGTTTCAGAATTTTCAAATTTTCTTTGGTTCAATTTTTGGATCTCGTACTTAGGGTTTCAGATCTGGTTTATTTTTGGACTAACCCTTTTAGATCTAGCTAACTAAGTTTGTGCAGCTTGTCTTGGAAGTAAAACGTTTTTGTTGAAGGCCCCTATTTCACAAAGTCTTTTGGGTTTTTAAAATTTACCTAACTTGTGTGCTTGCAGGAAGGGGTGATCATTTGAAACAACCCAAACTACTAACAAAATTTGTTGCAGGTCCTTGGCTAGGGTTTTGAAATTTTGTTGTGTGCCTTGTTTTCATAGACTAGCAAACACTTCCATTGGTGCACTAAAATTGAACCATTGTCTTTTGTGTCTTGAGCAATAGGCTCTTTTTGTTTAATCTTTAGAGGGCCTGTCTTCCCGTGTGGTCATTAGGACTACTAGTGAGAAGAGAACGACCCAAGTGGTAGCAAAAGAAAAGCCATCTTCTTCCAAACCACTATAAATAAATGTATTCATGGTGAAAACTATGAATAACGTGTGCTGATTAGTTCATACCGACACTATGTCTCCCCATAAACCTGTTTGATCAAATTTATTTGATCATTTGTAGGGCGTAACCCCTACCAGCTGGGAGCCTTCTGTATTTACAGAGCTGAAAGTGCCGCATGTATGGCCACACGAGCGGATGCCCTTACTAGCACCTTTTTGTTTTAGAAGCCCAAATCCTTCTAGTTGTTGAGGCAGGAGGTCGGACCTCTGGTAGCGGCCCACACACATACGGTTCTTAGTAGAGATACAAAGTTCATCATGGGGAGTTTTCATGGGGACTGATGCTTGGCTGACCTGAGAAGTGAGTGCCGAGGGTGGAGCCAGTGAGGTCAAGCATCTAAGTATCCGCTCTGAATAGCGTAGCCTCGGGGGTAAAACCCTATGTGGGATCAACAACTATTATCTTGGCCAGCCATAAGAATTGTGCTTGTCTTATGTTAAACATTCAAAACATTCAAGACCAAACAATAAAACATTGTGTCTTTTGTGTCTTCAAGTGTATGCAAAACATTTTACATCAAACAACACACTTTTGGAGTCTAAACACTTGCAAACATTGAGTCTTCATCAACATTGTGTCCTCTTGTCACGAAAAACAGTCAAACAGTCGGATTTGGTCACAACAAAACAACTTCATAGATTGGAAAAATTGCATGAAGTTTACAGAAACACGTCTGTGTCTGTTTTAACCGCGTCTGAGTCATCTAAGCATGTCTGTGAAGGGCAAAAATGCGTCTGTGTTTGTAACAGCGTCTGTGTCAAACAGAAACACGTCTGTGTCTGGGAATCATGTCTGTGAAGTATACAGAAGCGTCTGTGTCCAGAATTGAAAATTTTTATAGTCCAACAAACAAAAGAAATCAGTTTCGGAATACTTGAGCTTCCTAGGTTGTTTCTTCAGGTTTCATCTAGCATTCAATCTGTCCTTGGGTCTCATACAGTCCATCATTGCTTCACATCTCATTTTACATTCATACTTGTCTAAAACTTGAGTCAAAAAGGTCACTTGCTTGTCCTCATCATACTTTTTCAACATACTACATACAACTACACTTTGCTAAGTGGTCCCTCATCAAGGTTTCTTACCTTTGGGTCTCATTTGGTCTTACTTAGAGTCAAGGTCAGCTTACCTCATCAAGAGAAACTATCATCTCTTTGGAAGTCACACCTACTCTACTACATACATACTTGGTCTTACATTTTGGACATTGCAAGTATACCTCAAGATTCATTTACACTCCATACAACTCTTGGTCTTCCATACTCTTTCCATTTTCATCTAGTCTCTCACATCTTGGTCAATACCTAGTTCATGGTTGAAACCCATCTTCAAAAATCTAGGAGACAAGCTAAAGAAGCTCAAGAGTCCGCAAACATGAGTTCTTATGAGTATGACAATGATTTATTTTTCAATCCTGAGCACACTACATTACCTAACATGGATGTTTATAGACACATTCCAAATATAGAAAACGTAGACACTACAAACAACAATGCTACACACAATGACAATGTGGACAACTTTTCAATATTATTAGCAGATATAGAAGAATCCATAATGAATCCTCATTTCAATAGATTGGTTGAAGAGATAATGAAGAGAGATAGACAGTACTTTTTACACATGATGGCACAAAGTGGAGCTAAAATACCTCATGACTTTGACATATCTCAACTTATGGAAAACCGACCCTCGCAACAAACTCACTCTAACATGGATCAAAGAAGACCCAATAGTGGAGGAAATAGAGGACCGCATATGGTACCAGAATCACCATTAGCTTTGCTTCAAAAACCGGAAGTCCCACATACACAAGCTCAAACATATGATACTTACCTTCGAAGACCATTATGGAAGCCCTATGTAGATAGATATGCTCAATCACATGCTCAAGCTATGGATCAATCAAAACAAGTGGATAATCAAAGACATGCTCAAAATTTGGACATAAGGAAACCTCATGTCAAATTTGGGGGCAACACAATACAACATGATGTGCCTATAGAATATGCTATATATGCACAAAATAGATATGGGGTACCTCAACACGAAGCTATACCAAGTGCTCCCTATGTGCCACATCAATATAGACCTCCTCCATATGAACATGTCTATGATCAATATCATCCATACATGCAACAAGCTCCTCCTCAAATTGGTGTCTCAAACATGGGGTATGCTACAAGAAATTGATCGCCACCTAAGAATAATTTGGAGCAACAAATCAGAGATTTACAAAAGAAAATGGAGGACATGAGTACACCAAAACCAACATACACTATGAGAGACATATGTCCTTATCCATTTGATAAGAGCATTCCAATGCCTCCATTTCCTGCACACTTTGTGATGCCAAAATTTGACAAGTATAGAGGAAAAGGAGACCCCAAGGCACACATACGACAATTTTTCATAGCTTGCATAGAGGTAGCGGCAGAAGAAACATATTTGATGAGGTTGTTCCCGCAAAGCTTAGGCGATCAAGCTATGGAATGGTTCTCTCAATTACCTCCTGGTATTAAGTCATGGGGTGACTTAGCAGAGGCATTTATTCAGCATTTCTCCTACAATATAGAAACAGATATCTCAGTCACTACTTTGTGCAATACTAAGCAAAAGGAGGGAGAATCTTTTGCGTCATTTTTGCAAAGATGGAGAAATCTAGCTAGCAGATGCTCTTGCGAAATCCCACAGAAACAAATGGTAGAAATGTTCACCCAAAATGTTAACAAGGACATTGGCTATGATCTAAGGAAAGCTTGTTTGTCCACCTTCAAGGATGTTATTGAAAAGGGCTTAGCAACAGAAAAGGTCTTAACTGAACAAGGAGTCATTAAGATATTCAAGGAAAACAAAGATGACTTTAAAGGAAAAGACAAGCCAAGATTTTGGAATAAGAACAAGAACACAGTCAATGATGGTGTTGTTGATGCTAACACAGTGTGACCCAAGTTCATCTTTTCGGGATCAAGTTCTACAAACAATCAAGTGAATACTCAAACAACTTCTAAACCACGAAGGAAGTACACCCCATTGGGAGAACCACTTGAATTAGTCTTCAAAAAGCTTGTGGCAAACAAAGTGATCACAATTCCAGATTTTCCTCCATATGAACCAAAGGTCAAACCAAATTGGTGGAATGATGATGAGTATTGTGAATTTCATAAGAGCAAGGGTCATAAGACAGGTAATTGCCATCGACTAAAGAACATTATGCAAGATCTCATTGATAGAGGTGACATTGAGATTGAGGGACACTCATCTAACCAAGAACATGAGATGTTTAAGGAACCATTCCCAAAGCATGACAAGGGAAAAGCCAAAGTCACAGATGATCAGGCCAACTATACTAGAGCACCTTATAACTATGATTCAACTATCAATCACATCTCAATGGACAATCATATTTCTACTATTACCATCAAGAACAAAAATCCTGAGAACCCTCCTCAGAGACCCAAGATTGTCCTAAAAGGTGTTGGATCTTCTTCCGAACCTACCTCAGAATGTCATGTTACAACTCGTCGAGGTAAAATTACGTTGCCAGGTGCCTCTACTAAAAATACCACTTCTTCATCAACCAAGCCTGAGTATGACCTTGTAGAACAATTAGGGAAGACACCCGCGCTCATCTCCATCCTTGAGCTTTTACGCATATCCCCTGCTCATAAAGCTATTCTTGATAAAATCTTGAGAGACACTGCCGTTCCTACTGATCTGAACATGGACCAGTTTCAAGCCATGGTGGGATACCTTTCCATTCCACACTCCCTCACCTTTACAGAAGCCGATGACGCCTCCGTAAGTCAGCCACATAATGCACCTTTACATGTTGAAGCCTTCATACACAAACATCGAATAAAGCGAGTCCTGATAGATGGAGGAGCAGGTCTAAACATTTGTACGTTGAGAACCATTAAACAATTGGGATATTCTGATAAAGCTGTGAATTCTACAAATCAAATCACCATCAAGGCATATGATGATGAAGAGTGTTCATCCAAGGGCACAGTCATCTTACCTCTAAGAATTGGGCCAGTTACAAAGGATGTGGTTTGTCAAGTCCTAGATCTGGATCTCACATACAACATATTGGTAGGACGTCCTTGGATTCATGAAATGAGGGCAGTCCCATCAACATATCATCAATGCATTAAGTTTCCTCATAATGGAGTCGAGGTAACAGTTAACGGTGATCCTAATCCGTTCATATATTGCAATAACCTAAGATCACATACTGAGACCATCATTCCCAGTAATCGTGAAGCTGTTCCTTCTTCGGCATACATTGACCCTGAGTCATTGAAACCTTCGACATCAAAACAAGGTGAACTTAAAGGCAAATTTCAAGACAAAGGCATGGGAGAATACACTTTAAATCAGACAATGTATTTACGACAAGTCGTGAGCTCTCCAAAAGAATATGGAAGGCCACATCCTAACAAGCAAATATCAATCATGATACTCAAATGGGATCCTACTACCTTTCAAAGATGGGGCAAACTAGAAGAGGAAGATTTATACAAAATGCTCTACAAAGATTGAAGATGATATACAAGATCAGATCAATATACCTTGTGAGAAATATGGCAAAGGCTTCAAGATTCTACAAAAATTCGAGTATGATGGAAAAAGCCCTCTCGGGTTATGCAAAGAAGGCGTCATGGAGCCCTTACAACCTGAATTGATTGTAAAAAGGGAACGCTCAAAGGGACTTGGTTTTCTGACTTCCAAGATCCATACTAAAAGGACAGAAGGGGCATCACAAATCAAAATTGCCAAAATTCAACAAGAGGATTACTATTCCACAGATTCCAATGAATGGGAATGGGGTTCAGACAAATCCTCCAGTGACTATGAGCTCACCAAGACATTCAGAGAGCCAGATGAACCCACAGAAGAAGAGGAATTTTATAAAAGGTTCAGAGTTGGTCAAGAAACAACCCATAAGGATTCCGCACAGTCTTCGTCTCAAGGTCCTAGGTCGAAATCACATAGGATGAGAACACCTATCCCGGAAGGCGCTGCTAGTGACGACAATTTGGATTCGCTTGCGATCGAAACTGATGAGGAGAGTGCCATCGATGACCTCGATGATTGCCTCGATATACCCAAATATAACCACATCTTCACTCTTAGCCCTGCAAACTCCGAAAACATTAAAGGCCTTCCCCTTGTTCACCCCCAACTCATTGACTGGGATCATGAAGGACCAGCACAATTTGACACATTTCAGAATGACGAAGCTATTATTGACTATCTTGGCATACGAGATGATCTTCCCCTTGGAGACCACAAAGCAGGATACACCATAGAACTCAACAACATGGCATATTTCGGCAAGGGTGTCGGACCTTCTAGTCGCAAAAATGTGAAAATAAGAACAAAACAAGGATCTTATGGCGAAAACCACACTGTGGCACTATCTGATCCCAAAAAAGTAAAATGAAAGGACGTATCTAAGGGGAAAAACCTCTCTGAGGCACCCGAAGATGGAAGGCTCAACATTCTCCTAGCATCATATGAGGAAAAATCATCCATGTTGGTAGAGGAGACTATCAAAACGAACATTGGTACAGAAGAGGTTCCACACAACATATTCCTGGCTCAATCATTGACAGAGTCCGAAAGGGGAAAATTCATAAGCTTCTTCAAAGAACGACAAATCAATTTTGCATGGTCATACGCTGATATGCCTGGACTAGATCCGGATTTGGTAATGCATCATTTGACAGTCAAATCGGGGGCAAAGCCAGTGAAACAGAAATTAAGGAAAATGCATCCACAAGTGGCATTACTAGTCAAAGCAGAGCTGGAGAAATTATTGGATGTCGGATTCATACGCCCAATTGATTATCCCGAATGGATCTCTAATTTAGTACCTGTCAGTAAACCAGATCGGAGCATCAGAATATGTACAGATTTCAGAGACATCAACAAAGCTTGTCCGAAAGATGACTTCCCATTACCAAATATCGACTTGATCGTTGATCTCACAGCAGGTCATGAAATGTTATCTTTAATGGATGGATTTTCTAGTTATAATCAAATCAGGATTGCACCCGAGGATCAACACAAAACATCATTCACTTGTCCGTGGGGAACTTTCTGTTGGAATGTCATGCCCTTTGGGCTAAAAAATGCAGGTGCTACATATCAAAGAGCAATGACCACTATCTTTCATGATCTCATGCACATAACCGTGGAAGATTATGTTGATGATCTCTTGGGTAAATCAATAGACAGAGATACACATTTGGACATACTTTCAGTCATCTTTGATCGGTTGGAAAAATACAAGGTAAGATTAAACCCTAAGAAATGTGTCTTTAGAGTAACCTCCGGGAAGCTCCTAGGATTCATTGTGTCCAAAAGAGGAATCAAAGCCAATCCAGCAAAAGTCAAGGCTATCTTGGACATGCCGCCACCCAGAAATATCAGTCAACTTCGATCATTACAAGGGAGACTCCAGTCTATATGAAGATTCATAGCACAACTTGCAGATAAGTGTAATCCTTTCCAACACCTGCTACATAAAAATATCAAGTTCAAATGGGATGATAACTGTCAACAAGCTTTTCAGACACTCAAAGATTATCTTTTGAATCTGCCAGTTTTGATGCCACCAATTCCAGATCAGCCTTTGTTACTATACATATCAGCTACTCCAACAGCACTAGGGGCACTCCTAGCACAACAAATAGCTGACGGCAAGGAAAAAGCAGTATACTATATTAGTCGCACATTGGTGGGATATGAGCTAAACTACACACCAATCGAGTGTGCATGCCTCGCTGTGGTCTTTGCTTCATAGAAATTACGCCATTATATGCTTACTCATAAGACTAAGTTGATTGCAAGAATTGATCCATTAAAATATCTTCTTAACAAAGCTACACTTACTGGGCGACTGGCCAAGTGGGTAATGATCCTGAGTGAATTCGACATTGAGTATGTGGATAGAAAAGCAATAAAAGGACAAGCAATCACGGATCAATTAGCAGATGCTCCCATGATAGATGATGTTCCTCTAAATTCAGAATTTCCAGATGAATCCATTTTAACAATATCACATGCAAAGACATGGCAACTGTACTTTGATGACTCATATACACAGCACGGGGCAGGGGCTGGTATTCTCTTTATAACTCCTCAAGGCGATTCTATACCAAAATCATACCGCTTATCATTTCCTTGCACTAACAATATAGCGGAATATGAGGCATTAACAACTGGATTACGAATTGCAGTTCAATGGAAGATCCAGGAACTTCGTGTTTTTGGGGATTCTCAACTTGTCATCTGTCAAGCAACTGATGATTACCAAACAAAAAATGAAAAATTACTACCTTACAAGCAAATGGTGGATGACTTGAAACAACACTTCACAAAGATAGATTTTGAGCAGATACCAAGAGAGCAGAATCGTGCTGCAGATGCCATCGCTACAATCACTTCACTAATCGATCTACCTCAAAATGAAACCTGCTATGAGTTCCTGGTAGACAACCTGTTGGTTCCTTCATATGAGATTACTCCTACTGAAATGATATGCGTTGTTGGTCCCGAATCCTAGTTATATGGTTCCATATTCACATATCTTCATGACAATATCCTACCTCCTGATCTATCGAATAACCAACACCGCACTTTTATTCGCCAATCCTCTTGATATGTCATTCTAGCTGATATCCTATACCGATGAGGTCTAGATGGCACTCTTCTTAGATGTTTAAAAAGCAACGAAGCTCAGATTGCGTTACGTGAAGTGCATGAAGGGATATGTGGTCTGCATACTAGTGGTCCTACCTTGGCCAAGAAACTCATCAGGACTGGATATTACTGGCCCAATATGGAAAAAGACTCATATCAGTTTGTCAGGAAATGTAAGCAATGTCAAATTCATGGAGACCTCATACATGCACCAGCACAAGAACTACAACCACTGGCGTCTCCTTGGCCCTTTTGTCAGTGGGGACTTGATCTCATAGGCAAGATTCACCCTTCTTCTTCCAATGGTCATAAATTCATTATCACAGCCACAGAGTATTTCACAAAGTGGATTGAAGCCGTACCTCTCACACAAGTCACTGGAAAACAAATTGCTACCTTCATCCTTAACTATATCATTTGCCGATATGGTATTCCTGATTCCATTATTACTGATAACGGGCGTCCCTTCAAAAATCAGGATGTTCGTGAACTCTGTGACCGCTTCCATATTTCCCATCGTTTCTCCACACCATATTACCCCTAAGGTAATGGCCAAGCTGAGGCATCTAATAAAAAAATTCTTAAAATCCTCAAAAAGACAGTCGACGACGCTGGCCGTAACTGGCATATTGAACTCAACCCTGCACTTTGGGCCTACCGCACAAGTGTCCGCGCACCTACAGGAGCTACACCCTACTCACTTGTCTACGGCGCTGAAGCCATCTTGCCTATTGAGGTTGAGTTACCTTCTTTACGGGTCTCTTTGCAAAACATCATTAACGATGAAGATTACAGGGTCTCTCGCTTACAAGAACTAGAACTGCTGGATGAACGAAGACACACTGCTTTTAATCATCTCAAGGCTTACCAACAACGAATGAGTCACAGCTACAATCACAAAGTCAAGCCTCGCACAGAGGTAGGTGACTTGGTTCTCAAAGAAAACCCCAAGAATCAGCAAGACAGAGAGAAGAAGGGCAAGTTCGAACCAAACTGGCTTGGTCCTTACATCGTTACAGTGGCCTATGGATCTGGTGCATATCATCTTTCAACTACAGAAGGTGAACCTTTGGAGGATCCTATCAACAGCATGCACCTCCGTAGGTTCTACACATAGCTCTTCGGAATATCCTAATTCAAAAATACAAAAAAATCAAAAACTTCAAAAATACAAAAAAATTATAAAACAAAGAAATCATTACTTGGCAAAAACCTAGCAAACAGGCGCCTTGTGACACAAAAAAAATTGAAAAATCAAAAAAGTAAAGAGAAATAATTTCGTCCAACGGTGAAAACCACTTCGGTGGTGCCCTAGGCAAGTACCATGGTGAAAACTGGGTCACCAGCGCCATGCGTAGAGACTTCGCTCCTCCCTCCTTCAGGATTCACTTTCATCCTTCACATTGCACACACTCACAACCTATTCACTCATAATAAACTTACCCATTCCCATCATGGCTTGTTATTGATCTACCCAAGATTAGTTAGCCATTCATAATAAACCCCTTTTTCACTCCCTTTCCATACATAATAAATCAGATCCTATCTGTGGCTAAGGCAAATCCTACGTCTAAGTGATGGGTGTGGAACTGAGAACACCACATGTTTTGAGGAGTACAGTTTCTTCCAGCTTCCTTCAGTCTATTCGCACACAATCTGCAATAAAGCAACATTTGCATCACAGATCCGCAATAAAGTTCCGTCTTCTCCGCAATAAGGTATCAGTTTCATGGATTCAGTCAGTTTCAGATGAGATAGCAGCAACAATGAGCTTCAACAAATCAAATCTTTCAACAGACTCAGACAACATATGGTTCAGTGCTATCTATCCATTTTGTGAAAGTAAACATTGTGACCACAATCAAAATTTGACTTATACAAGTGACAAGAGACACTAAACTTGAGGACTACAGTGGATGTTGGTGTCGAGTCTTGGTTTTCTTTTGATTTTATCTTTTGGTGACATGTCTTTTAGCTTTTCCAGGATGTCTTTGACTAGAGATTCTATCTCCAGGATGTCTTTGACTAGAAAGGCGAGGATGGGGTATCATCACCCATTTGCATTTGCTGTCTGTGGATTGTCTTTTAGTAATGCTATGACTTGTCCAAGGATATGAGGACACTGTGAGTCTAGTGTGAACTGGGGCATTCCTTGTTTGTGACTATCTTATCTCCATGCAAATAGGTACAATGACTTTCTGGGTCGAACATATATCTCGATTGTCATAACCTATTTTGCCATAATAAAGCTCAATGATGATAACGCACAAGAAGCTCTTTCACTTTCATATCTTCTATCTTTCATCTCCCTTTCTTGATTGACTTCCATTGTCCTTCTTAAGTCCACGTAGCCTGCTATCACATGACTGAGTATAATGACACACCAAAAACATTTGCATTTCATGTAGTTTACACCTGCATTACCACATATAAGCATTTCACACATACATATAGATATCACAATTGCATCACATCCTGCACACAACACCTGTTAGCACAATTTACACTTATATTATCATATTCATCTGCATCACATACATTCACATTTGCATCATGCATCACATATACAACATAAAAGAACAAAAAAATATTACATTGCATTATGTATATATTTGCATCCATATCATAAGCATCACATAAAACATACATCATAAGAACATCTCATCACATAGGTACACATGCATATAGCTGCCGCAAAAATGAATCATCTCTCATATATAATCAAATGTGTCATGATACAATGATGTCAAAAAAATCATATGGCTACAATCACCTGCAGGTGTCTACAATACAAAAATGGTACAAATACTGATACAGGGGAGCCCTCTATGGCTATGATGAACTCCCTCCCTCGGAGCCGCCTGGCCTTGATAGAGTCTGAGCTCTAGAAGGACCCGCTCCAGGATCACCCTACCTGTCTGGTGGTGGTGGCGGACCCATGACCCCACCACTCAATGCCTGTCTCCTCCGGCTCCCTCCCATAGCTGTCGTTGTACGCGATGGTCTATGGAAGCTCCTCGCCTGCTGATCTACTAGCACGGCACCATAATACAGGTCCCTCCAGTAGGTGATCTCCTCTCCAGCTCGCAGGACATATGCGTAGCCTGCTCCTGCGTCCTCCGCCACCTGCCTCCCTACCCTCAGCGCTGTCTCAGCCTCTGTATAGCGCTGGATAGCCTGATCTCTCTCCCGCTCAGTATCTCTGAGCCTCATCCTGAGCTAATCCCTCTCCCTCTCCAACTCCTGGATCTCGTCTGCCTGGCCCTGGCAGATCTCCCTGAGCTCAATCAGCTCATCCTCCTCTAGATCCCCACCCTCTGCCTCTGCCTGTGGCTCTCCCTCTGTGGGTACCTGCCCCTGTACCTATCCTTGTACCTGTACCGATGCTTGGGTGGGTACCTGTCTCTGTGCATGCCTAGGTACCTGTCCTTGTCTCTGACCCTGTGCCTATACTGGCACCTGTCCCTGCACCTGTCCCTGTCTCTAACCATGTGCCTGTACTGGCACCTGTCCCTGCACCTGTCCCTGTCTCTAACCATGTGCTTGTATTGGCACCTGTCCCTGCACCTGTCCCTGTCTCTGTCCCTGTCTCTGTCCCTGTGCTGCTGGTACCTGCAGGGGCAATCCACCGCGACCCCTCACCACCTGGGCCTGTCTCTCCTGTCCACCCTCCCTTCGAGGTGCCACCCACCTCTCCCCAACTACTCCCCTCCGCCTCCGTCGGCCTCGGCCCCCATCACCCCCACCATCATCATCATCATCTCCTCCCGTATCTCCCTCCAGTAGCTCTCCTGGATTTGTCAACCGAGGGAATGGATGCTCTGCCCAATAAGCTGTATACTCTGCATCCATCCCGGCGTCATTGATCTCTGGCCACATATCCCAAGGTAAGGGCACCATCTCTGCCAGCTATGTGACTGCCTGATCATATGACAACAAAGGCCCGAACTGCGCCTGATCCCTCACTCTGCGGGCATACATACCCAAGCCTCGTGGCATCCTCTGGATCCTGCCATACTGTCTGCATACCCTATCCACCAGCTGTCTCTCCAGTATATAGGGCATCCGCCCAATCAAATACCTACTCTGAAAGGTATAAGGCAGCTCCACTGTGTCATCCTCCCACTCCTCACACCCCAGATACGGCCTCCAGATGACTACGTCAATGTCATCTATCACTCGCCTCCAATGCTCTAACTTGCCAATCTGAGGCTGCGAAGTGATCATGTCATATAAATGCACAAAACTTTGTCCATGATCCCTGCCTCTGAAATGTATCGGCTGTGTGATAGGCAGATGCTCATATGCCCAAACCTGCAATAGTGTCACTCCACAGCCCAGTCCCACTGATCCATGGTAGACAAACTGGTGAAGCTCATAATATAGGTGGGCCAACACACATGGACCCCACGCATATCTGGTGTGATGTGTCACCAGTGTCTCCAGTGCTCCTCCCCAGCCCACTGCCAACCCCCGTGTCGCTTTGTCCGAACATAGGAACCCACTGATAGCTCCTCCGATCACAGCTGGCAAAGCTAACCTTATCGCGGTCATGGTGTCCCATGCCACATGTCCTGCTCTCATCTCTAGGCCAGGATCCTGGAACACCCATCTCAAAGCCTCTCTGTCTCCATCGCGATCATATGGAATCAGCTCTCCATCGATCGGTATGTGCAGAATCCTGGAAACATCCTCCAGGGTGACTGTCATCTCACCCATTGGCAAATGAAAGGTGCATGTCTCTGAATGCCATCTCTCGGCCAGCGCAGTCAGCAAACCCATGTTTGCCCAAAACTCAGGCACATATAATACATGTCTAAGGCCCGTCTCCTCGATGGAAGCTCTATCCTAAAAAGACAACTCCGGTCGCAACCTCTGTGTGGACGGGAATCTCTCCCGTGACTCTAGCATAGGCAAATACTCTTGCAGTCAACCAAATCAATCATGTCAATCATGGTGGCATTCACTGTTCATCACAAAATGCTACTTGCTATCTAAATGCATATGGTTATCTATCTCAGTGACACTCACTATTCATCACAAAGTGTTGCTATCTATCCTAGTAGTGCTCCCTGTTCATCACAAAGTACTATGTGTGTGACATTCTCTGTTCATCACAAAGTGTTACTCACATTTTGCACTCCCTGTTCATCACAAAGTGCTGCTCATACTTTGGGTACTCCCTGTTCATCACAAAGTACTCTATCTTGGTACTCCCTGTTCATCACAAAGTGCCTTGATCTATCCTAGTCTTCCTAGAGGACCTGCTTGAGTGTATCCTCTCAGCAGCTTATCCAATCGACAGCGTATGTTCATCACAAAACTGTCGATTTGACCTAGAAGACAGAACCTTGCATTTTTTTGACATATACGCGCTTTTTACTCACAAACGCATTTCTACCTCACAAACGTGCCTATAGACTGCACAAGCGCGCCTAAACAACACAGACGCGCCTGTTTGACATAAATGTGCCTAAATCATTCACAAACGCGACTTTGGCACACAAATGCCCCTTCAGGACGTAGACGCGCTCGCATTGCACATAGACGCGGTTCCAGACGCATACGCGCCTGGCACCGACACAGACATGCCTGGCGGACACAGACGCGCCTGGCACCGACGCAGACGCGGTTACATGTTTTTGCACTTTTTTTGGTGCCCTATTCCTAAGTGCATTTATTGCTAACTAGCATGCATTAATGACAAAATTGAATGCGTCAAAGTACGAGGAGGTTTTGTGGTACTTACCGGCTCTCTTGCCTCTGCTGGTCTCTGAAATCGGCGAACACAGTTGAATCTGTGAACAAAAGCCATCACTGCTGACTGCTGCTGCTCTTTTCTCGCTCTGCACTGTGGTCTCGTGAAGGTGTAGATGACAATGAGGATGTCTTTTGCCTGTGGTCTATCTTATAGCCTACCCTAGCCTTGGCCTTCATTTTCTGAGTCAGTCTTCTTCATCTCGTGTCTTTGTCGCTTTATCCAGTCAGTCCATTCTATCCCGTCTTTCTTATCGAGAGATTATCTGCAATCTTTTCAAAAATTTCCATCCAATCTCTCGAGGGGGCATATCATTCCCATCTTGGGGCAACTCTGTATCAGTTCATCTTATCTTCTTTGAAACAACGCGACAAGCCGCATTGTCTCAAAGAGGGGCAAAATGTAGACACCTAAAATTGTCCAGTCTAATTAAATAAATATTTTATTTATTTAATTATCTAAGCCTAATTCTTCTATTAATTAAATAAATCTTTATTTATTTAATTAATTCATTTATCCTCTTCTAGCCTTATTTCTCATTTAAATAAATACATTTATTTATTTAAATTATTATTTTCCTAAATTAAATAAATATTTTATTTATTTAATTGATCCCTATTCCTCTATTAATTAAATAAATATTTATTTATTTAATTAATTCATTAGCTTTTTCTACACATGACACATATCATTCATCTCTTAATTCCTACACTACCTACCTCTTTCATTATTTTGGTATTTCTTTTACCTACCCTCTAATCTTAGTCGACCTCTCTTTTTACACCTCTCAATCTTATCCCTCCATTTCATATTGTGTCTTCTATTTAAGGAGATGCCTTCTTCATTGTCAAACCCTAATGACTAATCACTTATGCTAATGATCATTTTTGACTACACTACGATCCTACTTGCAACCACATTCTGTTCTTTGTTGAGCTCTTGTGCATATAAAAAATCTGAGAGCAAATATATCAAGCAAGATCAATGGAGATAGAAAGAATGGAGATCAAAACCCTATTGGACATGTAATGGTATAATCTTTATGATTTCATGTGATTTGCATTGTCTTAGGTAATCTTCATATGTTATGGTGGATCTTTGTTGATTGTTAGGCTAGGGTTTTGTGGTTGGATTCATTTAGCCTTTCAATATTGTTATTATTGCTGTCCATTTTCACCATATACATCACTAACTAATTTCTTCATAATATTTATCAGGTTTTTATTACTTGACTCCGCTTGGTCATTACCCTCTGGGTAATAATTTGAGGAATGAGCAAGCGAAATCCCATAATCGTAGCAAAACATAGAAATTTAAGTGGAGGAGAAATTAGTTGCATTATCAGCCATGAGTTTGTGAGGAACTCCAAAATGAACCAAAATATTTTCCTTTAGAAAATTACAGACAACCTCTAATGTAGTCTTTCTTACCGGAATAGCTTCGACCCATTTTGTGAAGTAGTCAGTAGCAGTTAGAATATGAGTGTGTCCTGCACTTGATGTAGGCAACAATGGCCCTATTAAATCTAAATCCCACTATTTAAATGGTTCATCAATAATTACAGGTCTGAGAGGCAATGCTGCAAGTTGAGGCTTTCCGGTGAACATTTTACATTTTTCACATCTGGCTACCCAAGCATAAGCATCTTTGAACATACTTGGCCAATAATAACAATTCCTCAAGATTTTATAAGCAGTTACTATTCATGAAAAATGACTGTCATAGGCTTCATTGTGAAAAGTTTTCAACAATGATTCTTGGAGTGGTTTATCTACACAGCGTAAGAAAGTTTCGTCCAACCCTTTTTTGTATAGCACATCATTAAAAATGACATACTTGGCAGCCTTCGATCTTAGGTTTCGCCTTTCTCTCAGAGATAGATGCATCGGACAATCTCCATAAGTCAGGTAATAGGCAACATCTGCAAACCAAGTATCTTGAAGTCCAACAAATAGAACTAAGGGCAATTCCTTATTATTTCCATGTTCATTTTCTGCAAGTAACTTACATAGACCTTGTCCTCTCACCAATTTGGTCGGCTTTATATCTAAGTTAAATTCCTGAATCTTAGAAACCCATGAGGCTCTATTATTCATTCCAATATCCTATTGTGTTAGAATGCTTTTAATAGCAGAATGAGGCACATATACTACTGCATGGGAATGAAGAATATAATACCTAAACTGCTTTACAGCTTTCACAACAACAAATGCCTGCTTTTCCATCAGCGAATATTTTAATTCATGCTTTTTCAATGGCACACTCATGAATGCTATGGGGACTTCTTCAACTTTTTGAAGCAATATTCCTGACATAGTATGTTCTGAAGCATAACAATAAATAATGAAATCTTTCTTAAAATCAGGATTAACAAGGGTAGGAGCATGTGCTATAGTTTTCTTAATTGCTTCAAAGGCTTTCTTTTCCTCTTCATTCCACTTAAACACTAATTTTCCACTCATTAAGTTCACAATATATCGGGTGGTCTTTGCAAAATCTGGAATAAACCTCCTTAAAAAGTTTACCTACCTGAAGAAGGATCTGACTCCATTCCTGTTAGATGGCAAGCTCATTTGTTGAATTGCCCTTACCCTTTCAGGATCCACTTTGACACCTTCCTTTGAGACAATATAACCTAGTAATTTACCCTCGGTGACACCAAACACTGATTTCTTAGGGTTTAAAGACACTCCATGCTCCCGACATCTTTGTAGTACCTATTTTAAGTCTCTTAAGTGGTTCTTTCTCCTTTTTGAAAATACCGTTAGATCATCAAGATATAGAACTATTATTTTATCCTTCAGATGACCAAAAGACAAGTCCATGGCTCTCTGAAAGGTTGCTCCAACATTAATCAAACCAAAAGGCATTATGTTGTATGCAAAGGTACCCCAGGGAGTAATAAAGGCTATTTTATGTTGATCTTGTTCTTGAACACTGATCTGATTATAACCAAAAAAGCCATCTAACATAGACATCATTTATGAGCCTGAGACTGTTTGCAAAATATGATCCATTAAGGGTAAAGGATAATTATCCTTCAAACTGGCCTGATTCAAATTTCTGAAATCTACACATATCCTTATTTCCCCATTTTTCTTACAAACAGGAACTATGTTTGCAATCCAAGTAGATTGATGAATAGGATAAATAATCCTTGCTTTCAGCATCTTATCTACCTCTCTAAAAATAGCCTCTGCAACTTTAGGGTTGAAACCCCTTAGCTTCTGTCTAAAAGGACTTGTTCCAGGCTTTAAAGGAATATGATGTTGAAAATGTCCATCCCTAAAGTTTTTCAGATCATCATAGCACCAGGAAAACACATCTCGAAACTCCATTAAGAGACTTATGAATCTCTACTTTTCCTCAGACGTACAATATTTTCCTAAGTTAACATACTTAGGATCTGTTGTCCTCAAAATCCGATTCCCTTCAATGTCCTTAGAATAATATGATCTAAGCTAGGTGTAGAGGAGACATCAAAGATAAGGAAATTCCAGAGACAACGTATGACAAGGTTTGATTAGACCTTCTACATTTCGGGCTTCCTTGGAGCCCAGGTGGGTATACCTTTGTGAATTAACTTCGCACTTTTAAAACAATAAACCCACAACAAACCAGTCCAGAAAACCAGTGGATTTGTTCACCTTGAAATCAACTGAAAACAAAGAATGGAAACTATATTTAACTTCAACATTTTGATCAACAAAGTATGCAATAAACAACCTCGATTAATACCAATGCCTTATCCAAGGTTATAGAGTCATCTAAACTCAAATAAAACTCCTGAAACAATATATCTTTATGCTTCCCGTCGGCTTGGTTTCCACTTAATCCTTATATATGCCTGACACATACAAGAATTCAATCATTCCAAACTAAGCTATGGTCCTCAAAATTCAAAGTTCCCTTCCAAAGAATTTACTGGTATAAGTGATCCCGCTTATTTAATTTCCCTCCTAAAGAGAAAAGCTAACAAACACTTATACTGAGATTGCTTTGCAATTCCATTCAAACTAAACAACCCTGGATTATTCAGAATAAAGACAGCAAATAAATTTGTGAACAAACTTGAAAACAACACAAAGCTTTACTCAAAACCGATGGCCTGTATATTGATATTCATTTCAAGAGATATTACAGGAAATTTTGATTTTTCATTTAAACTTTGGAAAAGCTCAGATAAATTTCTGCAGCGTTTTCTTACAAAAATTTTGTGATCCCCCTCCCTCTAGTCCTAGTATCCATTTATAACAATCATGGATGCACAAAACTTCGGACTTCTCGAGGAGAGTTTGTTACAATTATTTCAAAAATTGAAGAGATTACAATTTTTGCGTAAAAGCAGTTATGCGCTCTTTTCAGCCTCTGCAGTTTGTTCAACAGGTTGTTCGGTTGCAACCTCTTCTATCTTTTTAGGAGCGCTCTCCAACTGCTCTGGATCATGGGTGGAATATTTAACTTCCCACTCATTATATGTCTCTTCTGTCGGCCATGAAAAATTAATCACATTATCTTTAATTTTAGTCAACCTTTTCCAAGAATTTCTCAGTTTGTTGACTTCTGAATTAAGAAAACTATAATGTGATTTAATTTTTTCTATTTCCTGTATTGTTATAACAAAGAAAGAGGTATCATCAAGATCAATGATTCCCTTAACCCTTGCTGACAATTTGACTTCTATCTCTTTAAGCCATGTTTGCTTGTCTTTCAACTGATCTGGATTGGCAAAAATTCCTGGGAGCAACTCAAAAACTTGATCAGCGTATTCCTTCTTGCATAAATTGACCTTTCTATCCACATTATCTACATCTGCTACCAATTGCATTAAAACTTTAGCGACATCAGAAGTGGATTTGATAATGGGATTGGCTCTTGCTTCATCACAGGATACACACATGAACTCTAGATCTTGCTCCCTAGGCCTCCATTTGTCAAAAATGGGTGTCAAAATGGCCTTATCTCTCCTTAGTTCATTCCATATCTCCATAACTTTTCCCACACTGTTGTAAAGCAATGAGGCATTTATCATATCTGCAAAACTGGAGATTGTGGCCCTTACCTTTTCCTCATATTTCCCTACATACAAAGCTTGAGCTTGCTTCAGGTTTTCTAGTTCTTGAGGAGTAATCTCAATCATTTGGGAGCTGGAAGGTGCTGGAGATGGTGGAAATTCGATGATAGGGCTTGTAAGTGGAGGTCTTGCAGGAGAGGAGGAAATCATCAATGTTGAAGGCTCACCTTGTTGGTGTTGTCCCATCAGCTGGCTCTGCAACTTGGCAATGATGCTATCTTTGCCCCTTACCTCCTCCTTGGCACTGTTATAGGTCTTCAAAACTATTTCCAACTTAATTTGGAGGGCCTCCTTTTCTTTGGCTTCCTTCTCAGCCACTGCAACATTGAATTTTGCAGTTTCTAGCACAGTGCTAGCAGCCTCTACTACCCTTGTACTCTGCACTCTTTTTACCATCAATCCACCAAGGTGACTTGACCCTGGGGTGTCTTTGCCTTTCTTGCCCTCATTTCTCTTGAGGGACCACATTACTAGTGCAGCATTATCCTTACTGAATGTAACCCTTTCCATGGGTTTAGTTTCTTTTCTTACTGCATCTAGCACCAGAGCATCAGCAATATCCCACTCTGGTAAGATGAGCACCCCAGCTTGTGCTACTAGATCTCTTCCCTATTCAGGAGTGATGGTTTTGAATTCTTCCATCATCTCCTATTTTGTTTCCTCCTCCACTGAGGCTAGATCTTTATCAGGTTGCTCAGCCTTTCTTGTCTCACATCTAGCATTATATCTATCTATATGTTGTTTCCAAATGAACTGCATGAATGCTTCTAATGTGACAAAGTTGTCATCAGCTAAAAAGGCACTACTTGCCTTTTTTATCTCAGGATCCCACTCCTGGCCTTTAAGTTCAGTTGAGGTAATGTCCATTTTAGCTTCAATGGGCTCTTCTGGCATCCCTTCTTCCACTTCATCATAAGTGTATGCAATCTCCCCCAAGCTACCCAACTGCAAGAGGTGTGCAGCTGCTGCTTGTTCATCTCCTATGTGGATAGGGGATTGGGATGGGGAATACAAGGGTGTATCTGATTGTACTTCCTTCCCCACCCTTTGCTTCTTTGGGCTGTCTTGGATGTTAATGACATCTTGTATCTTCCTCTTTCCTTTTGATGCAGAGGGCTCCCCTGTTGTAAGTACCAGCACACTATAACCTGATTTCTTTCGCAGTGTGTAATCACCAGGAGGAATTGCTTTGGTGGAAGCTGACCTGCTCAGGATCACTCTGGCCTTTTCAGGGTCACTTTTAATCATAGCCTCCCTCTTCTCCTTTAGTGTTTGCATTACATCTTCAAAGCAAACAATCAAAAACTTTATTTTTTCTTCAAATGGGAAGAAGCTAGACAAAGGGTCATAGCTAGCATCAAATTGATGCACAAAATCCAAGGCTTTCTTATAAGCCACCCACTTTTCTTTCCTTAATTCCTGCTCATCTAAATCAAATTCATTTCTGATGAGATCTTTAGGAAATTGGAATTGATGAGGCCTACCTCTGCATGCTACCTTCTTCCTGAACATACCATTGAAGAAGTCCTCTGGATCAGCACACCGAGACACTGCAGTGGATAAATGGTAAGGTTTGAGGAAATCCTCAAAGCAATTCCAGCCTCCCTTGGTAATTACAAATTGGTGGGCTATGGTGGCTGCAAGGAAAATATTTCCTTTACCTCTGCTTGTTAACTCTGCCTCTTGTAGGCCACCAATTTGTCTAAGGATCTCAGCTATTCCCACTTTGAGAGGGACCTGGTAAGGTAACAAAAATGGAGTACCCCTGAAACCAAAAACTCTGAAAACCATGGAGACTGGATATAAATACATGTCGCCCCAGTTATGAACAATTTTGATGTTCTCTGTGAATTCTTTTGGCCTTATGAATTTCAGAAGAACCTTGGGGACTCTTGGGTTATCAGAGCAAAGGAGAGTCCTTATTTTAGATGCAAAATATATATCAAACTTTAGGAAACTAGCATCCTCTCTGTCCCATGACAACATAGTACTCCATAATTGTACTGGCATTTTCTCTCCTTCCTTCTCTTTAATTAGGTCTAGTCCACTGGCGAAATAATCACCACCTTTGAAGAGAAAAAGGTGCATTAAGAGTGAATACCATCTGAAAGATCTGTCCACCTTTCCATTTTTTATTCCTATCAACCCTCCATGGATAGCATCTGCAATGTAAGAAGCATAATCAAATGTGATAGCAAGAGAAGGATTCAAAATCTAAACAATCATTAGCAAGTAATGATTTGGCATATTTGCTTCAGTATCCTCTCCTAGAACTTGGCAAAGTGCCCAATACATTCCTTTAGCCCTCAAGGTAAACATACTCAATGAAAAAGGCTCTTGTGTGTTGGGCCCTACAATTGCTAACCCTCCTATTTTCAGAAAAAGTTCTTTAAGAGGCCCATTCCTAAGATGACTCCTCTGTGCACTGTACACTTGGGCTAATGATGTGAAATTTATGGGTTCCAGGAAGTTTGTGAACTCATTGAGCCCAAATGTTGTTCTTAATTCTTCCGCATTGATTTCCACAAGGGTTTTCCCATTTACATCTCGGATGCATCTTGTGACTGAATCATAGTTCAATGCCATTTGGGTTAGTAGGTCCGTATCCATGAATACCCCTGGGACTACTAATTTCCCAACATCTAATTCCCAAATACTATTTTGAGGAGCAAGAGAATTTCTCATTCCAAATTCGACTCTAAACAGCCCCAACCCGGATAGTCCAACCTGTGGGTCTCTCAACCAATTACCTTTGTCATACAATCCTTCTCCTATCTTCAGACGGGGAGCCCTAGGCACTAACTCTTTGGCCTTTGATGCCTGGTTAGTTGACAACGTCAACTATTCTAAAAAATCATCACATACACTTCTTTCTAAATAATCAACCTTGCCGGAAAATTCCCTTTTAGGAGCCATTTGAAAATGCAAGAAAATGAATACACTCTTAAACAATCCTGCAACATGAGAATGATTTTATTTAAAAAACCACACAAGAATTGCTACAGAACATGAGAGAACCTGATGCTTGCTTGAAGGAATTTTCTCTGCAACTGAACCGCTTGCTCTGTATCTAAAAAAGATAACTCTGCGTCTGCTCTTCTGCAAAATCTTTTAAAAGATATCTTCACTTGGTTGTTAGGAAATAAAATACTTGTATTCTGGGCCTTAACTATAACATTGATTCCGCATGCTTCGGCCGTCCCTTCAAAATTGAATTCATATGAGAATTCATATTTTTAGCTCCAACGGGTCACAACATTCCTGCAAGTGTTTCACTGTTACCTTTTCGTTATTGATGTCTTTGTCTTTAGTTTGGGTCCTTCTTTTCTATTGGCTACATAATACCACGCGGCACCCAACCATTGGCCTTAAAAATCCCTTCGCATTTCGCTTGATACTGACCGCATGTCTTTCTTCATACTGTGACGGGCCCACATTTTCTTTTTTGACCATGTCATCATTATGACACGTGGACAGCTCTCGTTAACTCTCGCTATTTTGCGGGCTTAAAGAGTGAGTATTTTACCCTTGCGAAATAGCGCGGGCCGTTGGATCATCCCTCGAGTTGATCATTAATTAATCTTTTGAAAAGGTTCTCAGGAATGGTGGGCCCGTTGACTCGTCACTAACACCTAGCATCTAGTCACCTGCGGCACTGATTTGTCACTCTGTCATTCGCCAAAAGGAAACCATGAGGGGCCCCACTTTCATCTCAACAGGTCTATCTCTCACGTCATCATCATGACACGTGGATAGCTCACATTAACTCTCGCTATTTTGCGGGCCTAAAGGGTGAGCATTTTACCCTTGCGAAATAGCGCTGACCGTCGGATCATCTCTGCAGTTGATCGGCATTTAATCCTTTGAAAAGGCTCTCAGGAATGGTGGGCCCGCGGACTCGTCACGAACACATGGCATCCTTATCACTCACGGAGCTGATTTGTCATTTTCTCATTTGCCAGAAGGGAACCATAGGGACCCACATTTTCCTTTTAGACCGTGTGTCATCATGACACGTGGATGGTTCTTGTTCATTCTCGCTATTTCACAGGCATAAGGAGTGAGCACTTTACCCTTGCGAAATAGCACGGGCCGTTGGATCATCTTTTAAGTTGATCGACATTTAATCTTCTGAAAAGGATCTCAAGAGATGTGGGCCCACGGACCCGTCATGGACACCTAGCGCCTTGTCACTTTCGGAGCTGACTTGTCACTCTGTCATTTGCTAGAAGGAGCCATGGGGTCTCAATAAATTGTTAACAGCTGTACCTGCCAAGTCATCTCCACCTGCGACCCGACTCATCTCTGGGGCCCACTTTGAACCTTTAATCCTGACCCGTTGACTGTGGTGATTTGTGCCACGTGCTACCTTTTAATACGCCAGAAGAAAGCCACGGGGCTCCAACCACCTTTGACAGCTACAACCTTTACTTCCTCCGTCATGACACATGGATGGCTCTCGTTAACTCTCGCTATTTCGCGGGCCTAAAGGGTGAGCATTTTATCCTTGCGAAATAGCGCAGGCCATTGGATCATCCCTCAAGTTGATCACTAATTACTGGGCCCGACAACTTTAGAAGAAAAGCATACAAGGCATAAAATTTTCAAATAATCAATGTAGCCGCCTAGGCAAAAAACAAGGGGGGACACTTCCTACGACCCCGCGACCCATAACTTAAGTGAATAAAGTAACGGAAGATTAGAAACCAGAGGGTTTAACACAAAAAGATAGGATCTAAAAAATCAAAAACCCTTAAACCCCCAAGGTTTAGAACAAAGATGAAGCACTTGAGATTACACCCTATTCGAAAAATTTCAAGGTACCATAGCCAATTATGGGAAAAGAAGAACCCAATTTTGAAACAGTGATAACAGGATCTTCCTCTTTTCCAATGTTGATTCTTTCATATTCTCCTGTATCCTGAGCTATAGGAATTTGCTCATCCTTCCTTTGCCTTAAAGCATCATGATGATCAAAAAGACGTTCTAGAGAAACCAAACCTTTAGGAATCCTATTTCCCTTTAACTGCATTATCCCTTCATTTGCCTCTTGTTTTAAATCTGGAGAGAACTCTTTGCACTCTGAGGTTGAACCTTCAAAGAAAGTAGTTATAAACATCTCTGCACATTGCAAGAAATTCTTGATCTGTTGATCATTTTCAAACACCTACCAAAATGCTGAGTTATCAGGCACACTTGGTCAATAAATCAGTTTTACTCGATAAGTATCATCTGTAAATTCTGGATGTGGAACCAGAAGGGAAGTCAATACTGCTAAAGAATCAGCTTTAGAATTTTGCTCTCTAGGAATAGCTTCAATAAAGAATGCATCAAACCCTTCAATTTCATCCCATACTCTATTCTTGTAATGCCTCAATCTCTCATTCTTGACACTAAATAACCCCTTGACTTGCTTCACAATCAACTCTGCATCCCCTTTAACTCGTAGTAGCCTTATTCCCAATTTATTTGCTTCAGACAGTCCTAACAACAAAGCTTCATACTTGGCTATATTATTTGTAATCATAAATTGTAACTTAAAGGAAAATGGAATGGGCTTTCCAGAAGGAGGAATTAAAACAACCCCTGCCTCTGAACCAGATGCTGAACAACTACTATCAAACTCCATACCCCAACGTTCATTGGCTCTTTGTGACTAATGAGCTGAAGCTATGACCCCATTGTTAGACAAAATCATATAGTTGCCAAAATCACATTCTTGATACAAAATTTATGCTTTAGGATCATCCATTGGGAAAACAGTAAATTTAGACTTTGGTTCTGGTTGCAAAATAACTTGTCTTTTCCCAATAGGAATGGTGGCTTGGGACCAATCCATCTTAATTTCACCACCTAGGTCTTTGCAAAAGGTCCTACTACGTAGCATTCCATAACTTGCTGGAATATCAGCTACTAAAATAGTCAACTTAACACATTTATCAGGATGTACAGCAAGAGTCACGTGTGCATCTTTAATCTGTCCTACAAGAGGAATTTGTTTGGAATCCATGGAATAGCATCTTCTAGCATCTTCCAAAGGTTTTTGTTAAAGATAACCCTAAGCCCTTAGCTACAGCGGATGGCATAATATTATCTGAGGCACTAGAATCAATAATATAGTTATTCAATCTATGTCCATTTATGAATAGAGACACATAAAAAGGGTCAGGTTTAGGCTCAAAAATAGGTATCATTTCATCAGTTTGATTACCAACAATATTAGATGAAGTTTCAGGACTAACTGGACGTGTTGACTCTTGATATTGTGGCATTGAGGCAAGATTAACTGACTGCTGAGTTGTCCCAACTTGTGCAGAAGCACTATTCCCTTTAACAAATTTAACAAGCATATCAAGTTCTTTAGGGTTCAATTTCAGATATTCTGTTGGTGAGATTTGAATTCTAGAGGATTTACAAAATTCTATTATATCAAAAGGACTGACTATGTCTACAGGCTTCAACAATGGAATTTCTTCTACCTATAAATCATTGTTGTGAGAACGAGAGAAGATTTCTTTACCTTTGAAACTTCCAGCTAAGGATGAAGAATCCCCTTGAGACTTAATATTGTGTTGGTTTCTAGTTAATACTGCACATGAAGGATCTTCTAAGGTAACCAAAATGTCGCCTCCTCTTTCTGAATCTGACTCATACTCTAGGAAGTGTATTTCAGAGTCGCCAGGTTGCCCTAAAGATTCTTCTTCGCTTACTTCCCTCAGCGTCTCTTTTGAACCCATCAATTGTGTATAGCGTACCATTTTAGGATAAGAGTTTCCATCATGATTGTCAGTAAGATGAAAGATACACATATTAGCTTTTGGTGGAGGTGCCTCAATGGCTAACCTTTGTTGTACAAGAGGTAATTGTGGTACTCTTACTCCAATTCCAGTTGATTGATTTGGAAATCTTCTAGGAACATCTTGATAGGGCTAAGGATATGTCATATTAGACTTAGGCAATTGTCTCTTAAGTGTTATGATATCATTCATCAACCTTTGAATCACAAGATCTGATGTAGTAGTTGATGTTGAGGCTTGTGCAGTAGAGGTTTGAACCTCTCTTTTCCATTTCCCTACTGTAATTAAATCATCCTCCAATTTAATTGCTAAGGTCTTAGTAGCTTCTAAGTTTTGTACTCTTTGCCTACGGATCAAGAAACTTATTTTTTAGGGCATTGAGTTGATAAAGAAACACTTCAAATCATCACCAGAGGGTCTTTGATTAACGGGGATTTTATGAACTATCTTGTTAAATTTAGCCACAAAATCTCTCATAGTTTTAGGAATCTCTTTTTTAAGCTGCGCTAATTGAGCCAAAAGAAAATGCTCATCCTCAGCTAACTTGAACCTGGCTTCAAATTTTGTCTTAATATCTTGCCAGTTCGTAATATCACCATTCAGTAAATGGTAGAACCAATCTGCAACTGCATCAATTAATGTTTGAACAAAAAGTCTGACAGCTACATCCTCATGCTGAATTGCTAATACACCACGTGCCGCATGAAAAGCATTCAAATGCTCACTAGTTGTGACTTTTCCATCTCCACTAAATTTAGGCAGGTGATCTCATGAGCCTTTTGGTAGAGGGTTTAAATTAGCTCCTAAAGCGAGTGGTCCTACAGTTGGTCCCCAGGGATTATTCGTAGCCATTGGTAAGATAATGTTTAAAGGCTTAGGGTTGAAAACCGTAGGAAGGGCAACACCATGCAACGTCAAGGCATGACAAGTAGAGGATACGAGTATATGAGAAAAAACACTAGGAGGTCTACTCCTCGCTCTTCTTTGTGGCGAAAAGGAAGTAGAAAAACTCAAATTCAACAATTCTTGAAAAACTGAATCAATAACTCCTTCATGCCTCTGGGACCTCGTATATCTTCTAGACTCTAGTCTGTTTACAAAATATATCTCTAATATTTCACCAGAATGAATTCTAAAGCTAATCAAAAGATAGCCCTATACATCTCATGATTTTATTTCTGATCTCTTATTCGACTCCCCAGGAGAGTCGCCAAAAAACTCTTAGTTAACAAATTTGCCTTTTATACATTATATTCTTTAAATCTCTATATGCCCATTAATTAAAAGACAAAGCAATTAATAGTTGGATAATTCTAGAAATAATTATCCTCTATATATGGGTATAGCTCCCCAACAAAGAATGGTTTTCAATCAACTCTAAATTTACAGTAATTTTGTTTGCATACTTTTTACCCGAAAGTACTAAAAGGTAGATCAATATTCATTTGTCAGCACACAATGAATATACTCTTATTTAATAACACAAATTCTATTATGAAGTTCACAGACTTCAATCATTTATCTTTCAGAGTAAAACGCATTCTATGTGCATTCACATATAATGAGAAGAAAAGTAACAAATTCCTGATTCAAACTAAATCCACATAGAGATTATCGTCCAAATCTATTAAACTCGCAGATTTAATACTACAGAATCTGTAACAATTTTATTCATTAAAAAACTGTTCTTTTCTTTCCCAAAATATCATGAAAAACAAATTTTATCTATTGCATTCCTTTCCTCCAAAAATCTTTCGGACCATTTTAGAGTCATTTTCATCCCTTATATAGCCACAATAGGGCTTACAATAAAAGCGGGAAACACGGAAAAACTAACTTTTCTACCCCGTCAAGTTCAGCAAAATTATTAAATGAAACTATCCTTTCAAATTACCAGAAAATAGAGCCTATTGTCTAGAAAACATGAAACAGTTTTAAGAAATAGATTCTTTCTTTCAATCAGAATACGCCATAATGAAGTGTTGGATAACAGTATTATGTGGAAGCCCCACATGTGCTATACATTGTTTCCACACCTCCTTTTCCTTGTGAACCTATGCAACCTTATCGGAGTGGCTATCCAGATGTCCAATGCATAGGAAAAGAAGCGACTCAATTTTAGCGATAATAGTTAGCTCATCTGAGACCAAACCTTTAGCCTCCTTCACATAGTTAATCTTTTTTCTCAAAAGATTTTGTTATTGCTTCAACCGTTTCTAGTGTCCTGTCACTTTTTAGGCACTTAATTCCAATGCATAGGAGCTCATTTCGCATGGAGGTGGTTAACTCTACAAGTTGGTCTACCAATTTCATGAATTCTTCATATGCCTGTTTTATCAGAGAATTCCTCCATTCAATGTTCTTTTGGCAAACATACAAGATGCTATCATCCAATCCTGGCACTGGTTTCTCAACCAGGAATTTCATAACTCTGTAAGTCTATACTTCTCACATCTATGCAGTCCTTGTTGCCCATTCCACCTTTTCATTTTTCCAATTACTTATTTCTGTCTCCAATTCTTTCATTACCTGCATTGCCCCATTATGGACTTTACTCAGGGTCACAAAATACTCAGCTCTAGATTTCCGCATCAACCACTCCATTACGGTCTATGTTATCAGTCTACATTTCTATATTTGTTCCAAGGTTTTCTTATTGGCCGAGGACTTTGGATCAAATGATGTAGGCAGTTGTGACAAGGGTTGAGGATTCGAGCTATTTATTGCCTCAATGTACTCTGTCATTCTGCAAAACATCTCCTTCATTTGATGTTTGTCCCTTTCATCTTTCCAAGTCCTTGTGATAATATTCTTAGTTGAAGCTTCGAGATGAAGGACGTCCATGGCACAAGTAGCAGTCCCTATGTTCACCTTTTCAATGGCAAAATCCTGAATTGTAGGATTTTCTATCTTAGCATCTGTCAATGGATGTGCAATTTCTGCCACCAAATTTCCACTGTCAATGTCAAAATCAGTTTTTGACACAGTCTTTGATTTCTTAGGTTTGGGAGTCATTCCCAAGAACTTACTCACCATATCCTCTATTGGAATGGAGGCAGGGACTATATTTCTCTTCTTGTTGCCAAGCATATTATCCAACCAGACTGGGCCTGTGGAAGCTAGAGTCTTTCCAGAATCAGTTCCTACATCTTTTTCATCTCTTATTATTATGGTAGAGTCCACTTGAAAGGTTTCCTATTCTTGTTGGCTGGTGTCCTCATCATCTAGATTTTTTTGCTCTGAACCTGGATTATTTTGAATGGCATCCATTTCAAGATCAACCACTACTGTGTCTGGAGATGAGGGTTTTCTTTTACTCCTAGCTTTAGAGCGGGTAACTCTAATAGGAGTCAATTTCCCTTTGCTTTGTAATGCCTTGCTTTTCTACTCACCTTTATCCTTTTTGTGAGAATGACCTGCGTCACAAGATTGAATAAATGTATTAGAAACCAGGCTCTTAGAGGATGAAGTTGAACCCCTCAGCTAACTTTTCCTCAATCTGTGTTGCTTAAGCCATTTCTCTGTTCTTAGTATGACCATGAGGGTTCTAGTCTGAATATCTTCCTCATCATTTTTCTCCCAATTTATCTCTGAGATTACCTCTGGCTACCTGTCTTCAACAAACTATGAATCAATTAAATCTTTTCCATTATCCACAATATGAGCAGTGTCCATTTCCAGGCCATACTCCCTTACTTGTTGCACAGTGAATCTTAGGTGGGCTCTTCTCCAGACCTCATACTCATCCTCACAGTCTACCCAGAAGTCTTCTAGATTCGGCATATGCTGAAAATGTTTCCTAATTGTAAAATGAGCCATTGTAAAGCCTTTAATATCAAAGTTAGGGTGAGGAACATATAGTTTGAAATTGAACTATTTGAACTCTAGTTCAAGGTTCAAGGTATCCGAAACACTATTGCAAGTGTAATATATTAGTTCAATAGGGAAAGAAACCCTTGTTTGATGCTTTTCTCTTTATTTCTTTTCTATATAGGCAAGCTGCCTACTTACTTCCATTAGCACCTGTCTATTGAAGACATACCTTGGCAATTTGTAGGGTTCTCCTTCAAAGCCACCAACCCTCAAATAAGTGAATCTAGAAAACTAAATGTAGAAACCGTCGTAGGTACTTATAAATTGCATAGCTTCCTCGGTCAATCTTTTATGCATGTCTCCTCTCAATTCAAATACTATCCTACCTAGAAAAATATTTTGAACTTTATAATAATTTTCTGCTACCCTGTGTTGTTGTAAATGTGGATAGTACTCATAAATTCTCATATCATCCTGCCAAATTTCATGGAATAAAGTTGTCCATTGGCGTATACAAGCTAAGCAATATATAAGATAGGAAGACATATAAAAATTCTTGTTTCCAAAGCAGCTTAAGCCCTCATGCATTCTCTCTGCAATTAACTCCGCCCAATCTATATATCTTTTCTCACCAAAAATAACCTGAACAAATAAATACATCCAATCTTCCGAGTAATAGGCAATTTGATTTCCCCACACCCTATGTAAGAGAATGATTATATCCCTTACTTCTTGAATCATGTGATCATGGGTTAATGGGCTTGGCAACCTAGAACCCCCTTTTTGGAATTTCAATAGCCAATTCCTAGCAATAACACTTCGGTAATAGGCTTTTTTTTCTGAGAAAAGCCCTTGTGACTTGCAAACCAACCAGTCCTCATATTGTTCTTTCTCAGGAATTCTCATTACTGTGGCAATGGTCTCCTGACTAATTACCAGCAAAATTTTCCCCTTTACATCCCTAATACACCTCCCAACAAGGTCATATCTGCTCATACATTCTAAAACTAATTCTGGACATGATACGGCAGGGGGAAATGCTGCAGCTTCTATTAACCCACTATCTAGAATTTTCTGCATTAAAGAGGTATTGGTAAAATTACATGTTCTTTCATGAAATTCCTCTAAATTTACTGACGGCAAGAAGGTGTCTCCTATGTCAGGCAGGGAACAGACTAAGCCAGATTTTGGGTCCGGCTGAGGTGGTTTTGGTCTCATCTCTACTCAATAGCCAGGAAAAGTGTACAGCAAGGAGAATTGACTGAACTAACTAAAATACTGAACAACACTTTTCAATTTATTCAAATCCAAAATATTCCTTTATATGCCGATACTTCATTACTTTGTCTTCAAAATTATCTATCTTCGAGCCTTGAACCCTGAACCATTAAAAAGTAGTTCGGAGGTTCAAGTTCAAGACTACACTAGAGAACAAAACATCTGGTCAAACAAGGACTCACACTTTATGAACGTGACTCACAAAGGACTTAATACAACATGTTTGAACCTTGAACCTTGAACCACCTTTTAAAAGGTTCAAAGGTTCAAGTTCAACAACAACTATTACAAAGTCTATTGACGCCCTATTTAACACAAAGCCATTACTTCATAAACCGACTTTGAACTTTGGACTTTGAACCACTTTTTGAAAGGTTCAAAGGTTCAAGTTCAAGAAAGACCACAAAATGAAAACTTTCTTTGGATGCGGAAAATTTAAAGGAGCAAACTAACACTATGTAAATGCAATTGAATGATCAATGAAATTGTGGATCGTAATTTCTAATGAGCAATTGAGTGCAAGTGAATGCAGGAACAGGTGAACACGGATGAAGGCGAGAACATGGTTCAAGTAGAGTTTCTTTAGCTCATGGAATTCGCTAGACTAGATGGAATATCTCACACACCACTTTAGAATATATGTGTATTTGTTGCAAGATTTAATTTTGTGATTAAATCAAATTCAAATTTGCATAAGTGATTGTGAAATGTTATATCTTATTTCAAAGCAAGACTTATTCTTAAATATTAGGTTATACGTTCTTTGTGTGCAGATGTGTGTAATGGGATGAAATATTGTACTTATGTGTTCACTTTTGTATTTTGATAATAGTATATATATATATGAGTTCGAATATCGATTCAATCATATACATGTATATATGTATATATCTAATTATCATGAAAATAAAATTACTTTACTTCATGAATTTTGTTAATCATTTGATATTATGTATATATATACATTTACATAATCAATTGATAATATATATATATATATATATTATGGTGGTGGACTTATTTTATAGCATGTTAATAATGACTAAGCATATTGCATAGTGGAAGTCAATGATATAACCAACTATCCCATGTAGCATTTTAATTGGCAAAGGAGTGGGAGTCGATTTAAAACACTAACTACCCCACGTAACATTATTTATAGCAGAAGGAAGTCGATAGTGTATCGACTCTGCAACGATACTAGTCAACTTGGCATATTAACATAGAGAATTAGAAACTTTTTACATTTTTAATGGTGTTAATATCGAACTCATGCAAACAAATAGACACTTAGTGGTTGAATAGAAAATGGACTACAGGCTGATCAGGAATTTAGACATGGTGAAAACCGTTGGAGTAAACATTGCTAGCCATGCTAACTATTCCACGTGCCAATAGGGTAGTAATTAGGATGTTGTATGGAAGGGAGTCGGTATTACTACCGACTACCCACTCAAATCTCCACCTTCACATTTACCATATAACGTGGCATGGACAAATAGTAATGTGGGTAACCAGCCCACATGAAATCACCAATAATTATGAACTTGAAACTGCATGTGCAATTCATATTGCCACGTGCAAGCTTTATAACAGAGTTTGAAATTCATTAGGACTATTATATAACAATAACAATTAGAGGTGTCGAATATAAACTCAGATAAAAATCCACCACTCTGAGAGATTGGCCCAAAAATAGGAAGAAATATAAATTGGATTAGTATATATATAGACTGTTGATTTTGGATAGAGGAGAGGAGAAATTTGCAAAGAATAGTAAAGATAGAACAAAGTATAGAGAATAGAATATAGAGTAGTGAATAGAAAAGAGAGGTGAGAGAATAGACGGGAGAGAACTCAAAGTGATAGAATAGCATAGAGGAGGAAGAGCATTGGAAATCTAGACATATTGTGATCATACTGGGAGAAGATTATCATTGATCATATCAGATTTGGTTCGAATTTCAGAGGTAGGCTCTTAATCGAGCAATAATTTGTTTTTATTATTAGAGAATAAGAATGGAATTATCTTGAGATTTGATTGTTTTAGATCTTTGGTGAAGAAAAGAGTTCTATTTCTTAAAAGTTTATTGCTTTAGAAGTCACAATGATTATATGAAATTTTGTATGAAAAATTCATATAGGTATGTACAATTAGAATTATCATTTTAGATCACGGAAAACATCTGATAGTATCAAATGCAAGAAAGAAGTAGATAGACAAAAACATGTGGAAAGATAGAGAACTTATGCATTCTAAACTTAGGAATTTTAAACCATGAGATGTATGATTACGCTATTTGGATTTTATGAGAAAAGATAAAAGAATGTGTACTCATAATTTCTAGTTCTGGATTTTACTTTTGTCTATATGCAAAGTATGCATACATGTGTTACACCTTCTTATTTTTTTTAATTCTCATTATGTTTTATTTGAAAAGATAGAAGTGAAAGAATGTTTTCTTATTAAATGTAAATGATTGTAAACGAAAGATTGATTCTTCTTTATCTATTAAGTGAAAGATTGTCTTCTTTAAATACCTTACAAATAATAGGAAAGCTATATGTGTTTGTGTTTGTGGGAAAGTTACCTTTCGAGACAGGTGCCGAATGTGGAATTATAGAGGGAATAGTTTTCTTTTCCAAACTATATTTTATTTCTATGCATGGAATTATACTCGACCGAGTAACTTATTGACCATTGAAATAGATGGGTTTATTTATGCTCTCTACCATATCCTTGATTGATCTTGCTTGTTTCTTAATGGAATTAGAAAATAGAAAATGCATGTATAATTCTAGGCATGCACCAAATTCCATCTTGTCCATCGAATTCTTTTGCTAAGTAATTCATGCTGGGTCGGGTATTCTTGATTGACCAAGAATTCCAAGGAAGTGTAAGCTTCAAGGTTGGGCGGAAAAAGAACCTGAATCTTATTCTCATCTTCATTCTAAAGATTGCATTGAAGATAGCTTGGATTGCAAATCAAAGGACACATCTCATCCTTTACTTTATATTTTTCTTATTATTTGGTACTTAAGGCATTAGAAAGGCCTAAGTATTGTATGTAGAAATGATTGAGATACTAATACATTTTCCTATTGAATAAAGAATCTTTATCTCTTTTTAGAAATCTCATGTATGTTATGATATCAATGGAATGATCATTTTGAGCTAAAAATGGAATAATGGAAGAAAATAGACTTATAAAGGAATTATGAGTTTATATAAGAATAAACAGTATTTCGTTATATTATTGAATTTAGAACGTCTTACATCTTTACAACATCGGATTCTTCGACATATTAATAGCACTAGAATTATCGTAGTATATGAAAGTAGGCTCATCATAGATAACTCTGATATCCTTCAACATTTGCCTCATCCAAACTACCTAAGTGGAGTTACTAGCAGCAGCAATGTACTCAGCTTCAGCAGCAGATAAGGACACTGAATCTTGTTTCTTACTAGCCCATAAAACTAGTTTCTTACCCGAAAAGAATGCTCCACCGATAGTTCTCTTCTGGTCATCAACATCACCAGCCCAATCAGCATCAGTGTAAGCACATAGCATGAAATCATCATTCCTCGGATACCACAAACCATAATCCTCAGTTCCCTTCAGGTATCTGAATATCGTTTTAACAACAGTGACATGACTCTCTTTCGGATAATCTTGATATCTAGAAGCCATGCACACAATATGCATAATGTCCAATCTAATCTGAGTAAGATATAGTAGTCCACCAACCATAGATCTGTACAAGCTCTAATTAGCTTTCAGAGATTCATCATTCTTAGACAATTTACAACCAGTCACCATAGGAGTTCCAACCGGTTTGGATTCATCTAACCCAAACTTCTTTAGCAATTCCTTCACATACTTAGTTTGTGATACAAATATACCTTTTCTAGTCTGTGAAATCTACAAACCTAAGAAAAATTTCATCTCACTAGTCATAGACATTTCAAATTCTTTTTGCATATCACTAGAAAACTGCATGCTCAAGTCATCATCTCCTCCAAAGACAATATCGTCAACAAAGACTTCAACAATTAAGATGTTATCATTCTCAATCTTAAAATATAGATTACTATTAGCAGCACCTTTACTAAATCCCAATTTCAACAAATACTTATCTAGTCTAGCCTACCAAGCTCTAGGGGCTTGCTTTAATCCATAAAGAGCTTTCTTCATTTACATACCATGTATCCATCATCTGATAATGAAAATCCATCAGGTTGCTCAATGTAGACTTCTTCATCAAGATCACCATTCAAAAAGGCAGATTTGACATCCATCTGATATACCTTGAAATATTTATAAGAAGCATATGCAATCAACAATCTAACAACTTCAAGTCTAGCCACCGAAGAAAAACTCTCCTCATAATCAATTACTTCTTTCTGAGAATATCTTTTGTAAACCAGTCTGACTTTATTTCTGACAACTTCACCGGGTTCATTCAATTTGTCCCTGAATAACTATTTAGTACCAATAACATTCGTATCCTTAGGTCTAGGCACAAGTTCCCAAGTATTATTTTTTCAATCTGATCTAATTCTTTTTCCATAGCTCTCATCCAATTTTCATCTTTACAAACTTCAACAACATCTTTAGGTTCAACTTTAGAGATCAAACATACTTCTTCAACAAGTAACCTTCTTCTAGTCATCACATCTTTATTCTTATCACCATAATATGATTTTCAAAATGATTCAATCTTACATACCTCAGAGTCTTCTAATTGTTTTGGTTTTCAGGTTCTTGTACCTCTTCACCAGCAGTAGCAACATCCGGGTTAATTGTCTCTATTGGATCAATCTGCTTAAGTTTTTAGTCTAAACAGGGGCTAAAACAACATGCTATCCATCATCACATCCACATGGTCTGATCTATTTTCCAAGGTTCTCATCCACATTCACATTTGCACTTTCTACTATCTTTCTCAATCTTTTGTTTTAGCACTGGTAGGATTTCCTCTTTGTAGAATATCCCAAGAAACTTCCTTCATCACTTCTAGCATCAAACTTTCCTATATCCTCATCTCTCTTGATATATCATTTGCTACCAAATACTCTGAAGTGTCTCACAATAGGAACATGACCAAACCAAATCTCATAAGGGGTCTTACCAGAACTCTGTTGAATGTGTAAACAACAGTGCTAATAGCTTCTCTCCAGTAGATCTTCAAAACATTCCCTTCAATCAGCATACTCCTTGCAGCATCCATGATAGTTTTGTTCTTCCTTTCAACAACTCCATTCTACTGAGGGGTTCTAGGAGCAGATAATTTTCTTCTCATCCCATGCTTCTCACAAAATGAATTGAACTCATTGGAACAGAATTCTCCACCTCTGTCAGATCTCAGACATTTCACCTTGAGTTCAAACTTAGTCTCCACCTTTTCTTTGAATATCTTGAACTTGTCCAATGCTTTTGATTTCTCCTTCAAAAAGACAACCCACATCATCCTAGAATAATCATAAATTAGCAGCATAAAATATCTATCACCCTGCACACTTCTAACATCTGTAGGTCCACATAGGTCAGTATGCACAAGAGCTAGCAATCCATCAAATGTATACTGCTTGCTCTTGAAAGAGATCCTTGTTTGCTTACCCAACTAACATTCCTTACATACCAGATTACCAGGCTTAACAATATTAGCCAGATCTCTAATAGCTTGTGTAGAATAAATCTTAATAATTGAATCAAAGTTCACATGACACATTCTCCTATGCCACAACCAACTCTCATCAATTTGATAAATCAAACAACTTTTCTCACCGGCATTCAAATGAAAAATGTTACCTTCAGTCTTAGTTTCAAATGCAATCTCTATACCAGAGGCATTTAGGATTTTGCACTTTCCATTCTTGAATTGTAGATCATAACATTTATCAACCATCTATTCAACACTCAAAAGATTATGCTTGAAACCTTCAACATACAAGACAACATTAGTGTTATGCTTACCATCAAAATAAATAGAACCTCTGTCATGAATTACATAGGCTTTGTCAGCTCCAAATCTTACTATTCCACCATCATGCCTTTCCATACTCACAAATTTTCTTTTATCACCAATCATATGATGTGAACAACCACTATCAATCACCCTTTCATCTTTCTCTTCAACTTTAGAAACTAAAGTTTTCTCCTCAATAGTACAGCTTGTGGAATCAACAGATACTAGTCTATCTTTTTTAATGGCAATAAACACAACTTCATCTCCTTATGATTCTTCATCGGCTCCTTTAGGAAATCTCCTAGCAATCAATGCTTCGAGCTCATCCAGCTCTTTTCTCTCTCTTGGGTAAAAGCACAATGTTGTGTCACACTTTTATAAAGGCACCGGCCAACAGAACTAAAACTGTTTAACTTCGATAGTAGAAAAGTGACATTTCTAAATTGAATTTTGAAATGATGTAAACTGACCAAATGTAGAAATATTAATGAAATTTATGTCTATTATTTTTTAATTTTTTTAGGAAAAAAATTGGTTTTTTTTAAATAATATCAAAGATTTTTCATTGCTGAAAAATGTTGAAAATCGGCATCACACAAGAAAATGAAAATGGACTTTTTTTTTTTTTTTTTTTTTTCCAAGTAGAGAACATGTATATGCAGTGTTAAATGTTTTTATTTTTTTAAAATTTGATGTATCTTTTTCTCTTTATAATATTTTGAAGTCCTACATAGCTAAATTTGACAGTTTTTGGTTGGCGCCACTTCTTGACTAGTAAATTTATAATTAACCAAAAAAAATATACCATTTTTGAGAAGATTCTCTCATCTTGTGAATAATTATTTTTAAAAAATTTTAAAATTTTATTTAATATTTATTTTTTATTTTCTAATTAGCCTCTTTTTTTACTTTAAAAAGCTACTTGCAATGTTTAATTAGTAAAAAATATTCAAAATTATCAAAATAGTAAAAAACTTATATGATCGGAATTGTGACTTCAAGATCTACAAAAGGGTATTTTTTAATTTTCTTTTTAAAGTTCAAATTGATGAAAAATTAGCTAGAAGTTGAATCTGGGAAAAATGCACAAAAAGTGACCTTTTTGGTGCCACATGGCGGGCCAACTTGGCCTGTTCGGCCGAACACTTGGGCACCAAACCTTGGCCCCTACCCGACCAGGGGAAAAAATGATTTTTTTTTTTTTTTTGTTTTATTTGCAAAGTCAACTGCTAGGTTATCAGGCTGAATTTGACGAACATTTGGACGTATTGTTGACGATTTTTACAAGGTATTTTTTATTCAATTGAAAAAAATTTGATGTTAAATTTAATTTATTAATATTTTAATATTTTAATTATGTGTATAATTTGAGTTTTACGCATTTTTCATTTAAATACTATTTGAAATTTTGTCTATATGGTTGTTTGTTTCTCCTTTCTAGTTTAATTAGGCTCACATATTTATTCCATTTTGGGGTTAATTAGCTTGTTTGAAGTGTTTTGTGCCTTTGGAATGCTTTGTGTTTAGATAGAACCCTTAAGATGATAACAAAAGTAATTGAACTCCCCTCATCTTCCATTGGTCGTTGGGTGTAAAAGAAATTGTTATCATCTTCTTTTTAGGTAGAAGGGTCTGCCCTCCTGAGAAGCCCATAAGGTCGGTGAGAGGGGAACGACCCAAGTGGTACTTTCTTCTACCCTCTATATAAATTAATACATTAGGTGAAAGTTGCGATGCCTTGGTGATGTGTATCTACACTGACGGCACTCCCTAGTATTTGCACTATGTGTACGCACTTTTGTGTAGAACGAGGAGTGGGTTCTTGAATGAGCTATCGCCGCATGGGTAGACACCAAGTTTTGTAGAAGTTCCCCCACTAAACACCTTAGAGTAGTGGCCCACCCTTTTTTTGTCCGAACATCACAATAGCTTCAGTGCAAGAGGATAGATAGTTTTCCCCCCAAGACACTCACCATAAGGCTCCCATGGGATAAGACAGAAATCCTTAGCTTAGCATAAGCTACTTGTATCTTTCCAAGGAGAGGGTGATAGGGTCATGCTTCTAGTCCTGGAGGCCCCTAGTTGTCCACTCACGAAAAAGGCAAAATTAGTGAATACACCCCTCAAGGTGTCCCTACACTTGAGCTGATGGAAATTCCAGGTTGTGGGCTGAAGTTACTGCCATGAGAACATTGACCTTAGGATAAGAAAGTGTTTGATGTGTTTTTTATTGTGTTTAAAGACCTGTAGAAATTGGGCTGAATTTGGCCTATGAACATACACATTAGTCACGTTAGTTTTTATATTATCACTATTTGTAATGATCATTGTGTCTTCTTGTTTGTGATGTTTGAAATGGCTTAGTATGTGTGTGTATATGTATGTGTGCATGTATGGGTATGTGTATGGATGTGTATGTGTATGTGCATGTATGGGTATGTCTATGGATGTGTATGTATGTATACGTGTGTGTATGTGTATGGGTGTGTGTATGTGTATGTGTGTGCATGTGTGAATGTGTGTATGTGTATGTGTGTGTGTATGTGTGTACGTGTATATTATGTGTGTGTATGTATGTGTGTGTTGGTGTAATTATTTATTCATGTTGGATATAATTACACTTTACTTAAGTTTACTTAGGTACATGCATATCATAGTAGTTTGCATATGAGACACTTTATAGGGAGATGTGCTACATTGGGAGTGTGTATGTAGGAGAATTTCCACCTTTTATTGTGTTGATCAGTATTTTCATCTTGATAGAATACAGTTTATTCCTATCATCTATTTTGTCTCTCTATTGTACTGTTCATTGAGCTTTTGATCTTGGAAAAATCTCACATGGTATCAGAGCCTAAAGGGCTTCATTGATCAATCTTTTTTTTGGAGAGCTTTTGGAGGCTTCAATTTCGGATGTGGGGAGCTGCTTTTTTTGGGGGCGTCGTATAGCGATTTGGACATCACGGTTGAGTCTGGGAGGTCGTTTCCATGAAAATGGAGTATAAACTTGGCCATATTTGGTGAAAATTGCATTTTGGGATTTGGAGAAAAAAATTTATCCTATACGGCTAGTACGGTATAGATTTATTAAAAAAATTAAATTAACTTTTTTTGTGAAATATATTTTATTTCAATATATCTTTAAAATTTCTCAATTTTTTAATATTGAAAAGGTTTTTATTAAAAATTGCGTGTAAAAGTTTTAAAAAAAAATTAAAAAACACAAATATTATTATTTTTTTTTGGGGGGGGGCTTATATCACCCCACCTCTCACCATATTGTCTCGTCCACTGTAGGGCCTTTGTCCACTACCACATTGCAGACTTCATATCGAACGTGTCGATCGTTGTTGTCTCTTCGTCAACCGCTGCTTCTTTTTCCTTTGTGCCATTGTGACTCCCCGCTCTAGCTCTCTGCATTCTCTAGCATAGGCCCCATACTTCGTTTTTCGACACCCACCAACCAGTTGGCCAACCTATGGCCCCCGCTGATCCTCTTCTCCCTCCGCTATCGTGACCATTTCCTAGGCCCCACTCATCTTGCGAAGTACCCTCCACTACCGCCATTTGTTGTTCACTATTTTCCCGGTAGCCTCTGGTGACCCATGACCACCTTCCCATTGTCGGCTCTCCTTCTGGCAACCTCAGATTGTCGAGCCATTCGGCCACGTGGGTAGCTGAGTCACCTGTCCAAACACATCACTCTAATCAATCAGCACACAGTAGCCACCATGCAGCATTATTTGAGTGAACCACACAGTGTATGTTTTGTTGCCTCAACAGTCCAGCCAGCGTATGGTTTGCTGATGTCATCCTACCACATTGTTGTCCTACGACACATGTGAGTTTCTCACTTGTCCACGTCATCATGTTTGTACAGTATGGATGACACGCGGGATGGAGATGAATTTTTTTTATGGCTAGATGGGTGTCAAACTTAAGCCTGCCATTCATTGACATCAATATTGCGTCAACAGTATTTTGAAATCTTTTGACCCCCTCTTCAATGGGCTTTTTCAGTTTTGCAGTCAAACTTCGGAGGGCCATAACTTTCTCATTTTTGCTCCTTTTTTGGTGCAATTTTTTCTTATTTGGGCTAATTTTTTGTGCTCTTCATAGTGGTAGAGGAATTTTCTTATTTTGGTGGATAGATGTTTCTCAATTTGCCTTTTTTCATGACTATATCTATCTAATCCTCAATTTTGCAACTTCAGAGGCTTCGTTTGGGGTCATACAACCTCCTTTTCAGGTGCCATTTTTTTTCTAAAGTGCATAATTTTTTGTCTAATTTCATAATATGCCATTAGTTTGCACTGATTTTGAGTATAAATTAATACTTTTAGTATTTGGTCATTTTTTGCCTATTTGGTACTTTATTTTGCTTGGATCTCAGTTTAAATCACTTGCAGTATTTGTTGGAGTCTCTTATACCCTATTTAAGGCAATTGTACAGTTGAAATCAGAAGTCCACCTTGCCTTGTTTAGCAAGTGGCCCATTATACACGCACTAACTATAAAGTGCCAAATAATCTATTTGGGGGGGGGGTGTTTCTTGATTGAGTAATTTGGAGAAGTGTCTTGTGTGATTGTGCCTCTCTCTATCTTGTGTTTTTTCATTTTGGTGCTATGGGTTCTCCTAAATTTCCACTTTTAACTCCTCATAATTATGCATCATAGAAGATTAAGGCATGGAGTAAACTAAAGGAAAAAGGACTCATTCATTAAGTGTGTGCACATGTGTGATGTGGAGGGGGAACGCTCACTCCTACCGGTTTAGCTAATTCTTTACCGGTTTTGCTAATTTGTTCCGGTTTTCCCAATTCTTACCGGTTTGTCTAGGCAGTCTCTTGAACCATCCAATGGTTCCACTCTTCCCAACCTTCCAAATGTTGTAGGGCTCACCCTTATTGACCTTCCCAAGGTCCTTTGACTAGGTGACCTCCCCTTGTTTATTGAGTGTCTAGCACTCTTTGCTAAAGACCTTCCTACTCAACACTTTCCCTAAGAGCCTACCCTCTCTACCATAGGATCTTCATTACACGTGACCAACACATTCAGGGATGTTTTAACTTTGTTATCCAACCCTAAATATTCAATTATGGACCTGGGTGCTTACCAGTTACAAGTTTTAGGTCCAATTTACCTTTTCTAAGTCTATCGATGGACCTAGTCCAATTAGCCGTATCGGCGAGGTATTTTGCACTTGTCTACCGGTAGCTTGATTACAGGTATAAACTCTTTAGCTTCCTAGATACCCTTTTGGAATTTTCATGCAATATCTCAGAATTGGATCTTGGTTTGGTCACTAACCATCCTAACCCTTTTTAGGCCTAATTCCCCCATTTAAGCCTACAAAACATGGTTCTGCACAAATTCCTTCACCAATCCGATTTCTCAAGTATTGTGATGATTTTTTAGGTCTGAAAAACCATGAGGATTTACAACCCAACTTGGAACCAAATCCATCCAACGAGTTTACCCATCTAGGGCCTACTGTCTATGAATCCCTTTACTTACCAACTCAACGTGCCAAGTCTAGGGTATGGTGGCAAAACTAGAGATCAGCCTCCCTTGACTCAAAAACAAATTGAAAACATAATATACAAGGCTTCCTAGCATTCCACAAGGCTTCAGTCTATGGTTCCACCATGGAATGCTAGGTTTGAGCCATGAAGTCTTCAAACCCTAGTTTCAAGGTCTCTAGGACCCACCTGGACAAAAATGAACAAAACTTGCAAACAATATCACTTCAAAACCTCAAATCACCATGAAATGAAAGATATGGCTCCGTTTTAACAATTCATGCCTTGGTCTGGACTTGAGATTCTGTACAGTTCGTATGAAGTAAAGGAAAACTCAATGCAAATACTGAAAACACACAAAAATGAAAGGCTAATTCTTGTTCTCCTTCTTCCAATTCTTCAACTAACTTTCTCATCAGTTGTCCCAAGCGTTATATTGGCCTTGGGTTAGTTACAAAGATATTTTAACTAAAAAGATAACTAACTACCCATTGGTGTTTGGAAAATGCAAAAGTTGCAAAAGTTGCTCTTGGGTTAGTTACAAAGATATTTTAACTGAAAAGATAACCAACTACCCATTGGTGTTTGGAAAATGCAAAAGTTGTAAAGTTGCTATGAGCAACTTTTGCAACTTTTTTAACAACTTTACATTGTTAAGCATCTTTTTCCTAAATCAAACCTAGATCACTTCTAAAGGTTTAAATGACCTTAAAACCATTAATCAACATGAACTAACCTACTCTAACCTTATTACAAACCAAAATTCACTTGATTACAAACTCCTGGAATCTTCACAACAAAATTGTTCAGGTGCTCCTGCACCATGCTCCGCAGGGTTAGAGGAAAAACTCAAGTCTCTTGAGTGGATAAAGCTTGAATAGTGGTACCCTGTTGTATAATATATTTTTCTGACATCCATGTAGCCTTGGACTCTAGTAACCATGTCCATTTGATCAAATGGTCTCTATAGACTCGTTTCCTAGTCTTTTTCACCACTTTAGTATCCAAAATGCATTCCAATGTGACTGGTTGGCTTGGAGATAAATCTTGTAACCAGTCTACATCTTCTATAGAAATAGGTTCTTCTGGATTCGTAGCTATCTGAGACCCCTTGTATGGATACAAATCACATACATTGAAGATTGAGGATATGCCCAAGTGTGGGGGTAACTCCAACTCATAGGCATTATTGGCAAATTTATGCATCACCTTAAGAGGTCCAATATTCTTCATGCATAGCTTGCTAGGTTGTCCCTCGGGTGGCCTCTCGTTCCTCAAATAGGCCAACACTAGATCACCAACCTTATAGTGTACTTCTCTTCTTTTCTTATCTGCTAGTGCCTTGTACTTCTCATTGTGTTGTTGCAATGTCTTCTTGACCTATTCATGTACCTCTTTTATATTCTCTACAAATTTTTCCCCTTGTGCACTTCTATGGTCCATAGGGCTGAGGTCTTTAAGTTCCAAGATACCCCTCGGATGATAACCATAAACAATCTCAAAGGGACTCTGGCCTGTTCTTCTATTCACCGAGTCATTATAGGCATACTCTGCTTGACCCAATACTAGATCCTAAGCTTGTCCATGTTGTTTGGTGAGACATCTCAACAAGTTACCTAAGGATTTGTTAACCACTTCAGTTTGACCATCTAATTGTGGATGGTATGCTGAAGAAAAAGAAAGTTTTGTGCCTAATTTCTTCCATAAGGTTCACCAAAAGTGACTCGCAAATTTAGTGTCTCTATCACTCACAATGCAAACCAGTAGGCCATGAATCCTCACAACTTCCTTGAAGAATAACCCTGCTATATAGGTGGCATCATTAGTGAATTTGCAAGGCACAAAGTGTGCCATCTTGCTGAATCTGTCCACTATGACAAAAACATTGTCATACCCTCTTGAGGTCCTAAGAAAGCCGAGAACAAAATCCATGCTCAAACATTCCCATGGTTTGGCTGGTATGGCCAATGGATGATATAATCCTACATTGTTGGAGGTTCCCTTATCTCTTTGACATATGGAACATTGCTCCACAAACCTACTAACATCGAACTAAAGTTTAGGCCAATGATAAAACCTTCCAACCTGCTCTAAGGTCGTGTCAAGACCAAAATGTCCTCCTAAGCTGCCTTGATGCTTCTCCTTGATGATATTGTCCCTCATAGAGCACTGAGGTATGCAAAGTAAGTGTCCTTTAAACAAAAGGCCTTCCTACAACATAAAACCAGAATATGCAACATGACAAACATTAGTAAACTTGGTGCAAACATCATAGGCTTCACCAAAATCCTTGTCACCTCGATATAGGTCTTTGAGTTCATTTAACCCCACACTTTGGAGTTGCACTGCTTGGATGGTAAGAACTCTTCTACTTAAGGCATCTTCTACCTTATTGGTGACTCCTTTCTTGTGTTTGATAGAAAATGTATAGGCCTGCAAGTGCTCAACCCATTTGATGTGTCTTTGATGCAACTTCTCCTGTCCATTCAAGAAGCTAAGTGCACGGTTATCTGTATAAACTATGAATTCCTTGGGAAGTAGATAATGCCGCCATTTCTTAAGGGCTTGTACCATGGCATACAACTCTAGGTCATAGGTAGAATACTTTTGTTTTGCCTCATTGAGCTTTTCAAAGAAAAATGCTACCGGATGACCTTCTTGGCTCAAAACCACTCCTATTGCCATCTGGCTAGCATCACACTCCATAGTAAAGAGTTGATTGAAATCAGGGAGTCTAAGATAATGTAGTTCTGCTGCTTTTTGTTTCAATAATTCAAATTCCTTGTCTGCTGCACTAGTCCACTTAAACTGACATTTCATTCCTCTCTTAATGGTATTCAATATAGGTGCACATATATAGCTAAATCCTCTAATAAACTTCCTATAGAAAGAAGCTAATCCATGAAAACTTCTCACATCTCCTATTGACTTAAGAGTAGGCCAATTAACTATTGCATCTACCTTTGTTGGATCCATTTTCAGACAACCTTGAGAAACTACAAAACCAAGATATACTAATTCAGTTTTTAAGAACTCACACTTGTCTAAGTTGATCATCAACTTTTCTTGATGTAGCTTCCTCAGGACCTGATCCAAATGTCTGATATGATCCTCCCTTAACCTGCTAAAAATAAGAATGTCATCAAGATAAACAATCACAAATTTACCAATAAACTCTCTGAGCACTTCATTCATGAGTCTCATGAAGGTGCTAGGTGCATTTGTGAGCCCAAAGGGCATCACGAACCATTCATAGAGCCCCTCATTGGTCTTAAATGTTGTTTTCCACTCATCTCTGGGTCTGATCCTTATCTGGTGATAGCCTAACTTCAAATCCACCTTTGAAAAGTAACAAGCTCCTCCTAGGTAGTCCATTAGGTCCTCAATTCTTGGCATTGGAAACCGGTATCTGATGGTAATCTTATTGATAGCTCTTCATTCGGTGCACATTCTCCATTTTCCATCCTTCTTTGGTACCAAAACACTAGGTACTACACATGGGCTTAGACTCTTCTTTATCAATCCCTTATATAGCAATTGTTTCACTTATCTTGCTACTTCTTCATTTTGAGTTGGTGTCATTTTGTAAGCATCTTTGTTTGGCAAGGTAGCTCCCAGTATTAGGTCTATCTGATGGTTCACATATCTGTATGGGGGTAAAGCATCTAGTATTTCATTCACCACTATGTCTTTGTACCGGTTCAACAAGTTTTCCACTTCTTGTGGTACTACCGGTTTAGGTTCAGACTTTGCCTCTTCTTTTGGTTTCACTATGATGGCATATCCTTTGTTCCCCTCATGCTTCAATTCTTTTAGGAACTCCTTCCCACTAAGAAGCATAACACTTGATCCCACATGTCTTTCTTCTCCTGGAACAACCAAAGGATCCATTTGGAACTTCCTTCCTTCCTTGGTGATAACATAAGAATTCTTCTCCCCATCATGTATGGCCTTGACATCATATTGCCAAGGGCATCCAAGCAACAAATGGCATGCATCCATATGTAGTATATCACATAGTACTCTATCTTTATACTCTCCAATTTTAAAATCTATCCAAGCTTGCTCATCAACTAGCACATGTTGTCCTTTACTCAACCATGATACCTTATAAGGATTTGTGTGTGGCAACCTTATCAACTTGAGTTTGTCTACCATCTCAATTGCTACAATGTTCATAGTAGACCCTGAACCCACTATGACCTTACAAATCTTACCATATGCTCTGCAAGTGGTTTTGAAGACTGTCTTTCTATGAGTAGGTTCTTTAGCCTTTCGTACCTTCAACAAGGTCCTCCTTAACATCAGGTTCTCTCCATCTAAAATCGGTCCAGCATTGCTAATTGGTGAGGTAACACTTTGATTATCTTCCTCCTGCACCAATTGTGCTCTTCTTTCACCTGCATAAGAACTTGAAGTCTTTTCAGGACACCGGTTCATTGTGTGGCCTACTTGATGATAAGAAAATAATTTACCGGTGAAAACTATGGGTCCTCTTCCTTGAGTACCAAATCTACCCCTATAGTTGTTTCTTCCTCTAGAGTTGCCTCTAAATGGACCATTCTTGCTGAATTTATCTCCACTCTGTTCAAATTGATTGCTTTCTTCATTCTTTCCAGAGTCATGATCCCTTCCAAAAGTGCATCTTCCTCTGAACCCTTTACCGCCTCTACCTCTTTGATTGAACTCACTTTTCCTCTTGATCTTATCCTCTTCCCTCAAAGACAACTGAAAACACTTATGGACTATCTCAGGTGCCAACATGCTGATTTCATCTTGAATGTTTTGTCTTAGGCCATTTAGATGAATGTTTTGTCTTAGGCCATTTAGGAATCTTGCTAGCTTCTCCACTTCTTCCTTTTGTTTCTTTGCTCTTAGAGTTAGTTTGTTGAACTCCTCTGTATAAGCACTCACATCCATGTCTCGTTGCTTCAAACTCATCAATTTCTTGTGTATCTGCAGCTCATAATCTAGTGGAAGGAATTGGGTTTTGATTCTAGTCTTCATTCTCTCCCAAGGGTTGATCTTCTTTCTCCCGGTTTTTTCCCTTTTTTCTTGCATCATGTTCCACCACACTAGAGCTGATCCTTTCAACTTGGTCTTAGCCAAATTGACTCTCATTTCTTCTGCAATCTCCTTGTATTCAAAATAATTGTTCAAAGCTTCTATCCAATCCAATAGCTCTTCTCCATTTAGGCTTCCACTGTAGACCGGTAAACCATCTATGCTATCTTTGTTGAGTGATTTAAGGGCATCCAAGAAGATTTGTTGATCTTTCTCCAACTCCTTTTTTTTCTGTCACCACTCCTATCACATCTACATCTTCATCATCAGTTTCATCACCCCACTTTGTGATCTTTCCCTTACCTTTCTTGGTGTCTTGCTCCTAGGCTTCAATAAGCATGTCTTGGACCATCTTCCTAATGGCCTCTTGACACATTGCCTTAGGTGGCATGCTGCTAGATTCTGATTCTATCTCTTGGTCTGACATACACCACTTTGTTCAATCAAGTGGCTTTGATACCAATCTGATGTAGAGGGGGAATGCTCACTCCTACGGGTTTAGCTAATTCTTTACCAATTTTACTAATTCATTCTAGTTTTCCCAATTCTTACTGGTTTGTCCAAGCAGTCTCTTGAACCATCCAATGGTTCCACTCTTCCCAACCTTCCAAAGGTTGTAGGGCTCACCCTTATTGACCTTCCCAAGGTCCTTCGACTAGGTGACCTCCCCTTGTTTATTGAGTGTCTAGCACTCTTTGCTAAAGACCTTTCTACTCAACACTTTCCATAAGAGCCTACCCTCTCTACCATAGGATCTTCATTACACATGACCAACACATTCAGGGATATTTTACCTTCATTATCCAACCCTAAATATTCAATTATGGACCGGGGTGCTTACCAGTTACAAGTTTTAGGTCCAATTTGCCTTTTCTAAGTCTATCGGTGGACCTAGTCGAATTAGCCGTATCGGCGAGGTATTTTGCACTTGTCTATCGGTATAAACTCTTTAGCTTCTTAGATACTCTTTTGGAAGTTTCATACAACTCATAATTGGATCTGGGTTTGGTTGCTAACCATCCTAACCCTTTTTAGGCCTATTTCCTCCTTTTAAGCCTACAAAATAGGGTTCTGCAAAATGCGTTCACCAGTCCAATTGCTCAAGGTTTCTGATGATTGTTTTAGGTCTGAACACCCATGAGGATTTACAACCCAACTTGGAACCAAATCCATCAAACAGGTTTACCCATCTAGGGCCTGTTGTCTATGAATCCCTTTACTTGCTAGCTCAACGTGCCGAGTCTAGGGTATGGTGGGAAAACTGGAAATTAGCCTCCCTTGACTCAAAAACAAATTGAAAACATAATATACAAGGCTTCCTAGCATTCCACAAGGTTTTAGTCTGTGGTTCCACCATGGATTGCTAGGTTTGAGCCATGAAGTCTTCAAACCCTAGTTTCAAGGTCTCTAGGACCCGCCTGCACAAAAATGAACAAAACTTACAAACAATATCACTTCAAAACCTCAAATCACCATGAAATGAAAGATATGGCTCTTTTTTAACAATTCATGCCTTGGTCTGGACTTGTAATTCCATACAGTTCGTATGATGCCAAGGAAAACTCAATGCAAACGCTGAAAACACACAAAAATGAAAGGCTAATTCTTGTTCTCCTTCTTCCAATTCTTCAACTAACTTTCTCATCGGTTGTCCCAAGCCTTATATCAGCCTTGGGTTAGTTACAAAGATATTTTAACTAAAAAGATAACCAACTATCCATTGGTGTTTGGAAAATGCAAAAGTTGCAAAGTTTCTATGAGCAACTTTTGTAACTTTTTTTACAACTTTACATTGTTAAGCATCGTTTGCCCAAATCAAACCTAGATCACTTCTAAATGTTCAAATGACCTTAAAACCATTAATCAACATCAACTAACCTACTCTAACCTTATTAAAAACCAAAATTCACTTGATTCCAAACTCCTTGAATCTTCACAACAAAATTGTTTAGGTGCTTCTACACCAATGTGTACATGTATGTGGGTAAGTGCACCAAAATGGTGAACAAAAAGGGGGCTATAAGTGGCCACTTTTTTTGAAAACAAGTAAACGTGAAATTCAAAGCGATATTTGAAGGTCATGCACTCAAAACTGGGAGTTGAGAAAAGAATAAGAATTTTAGTACTCTGAATCTAGTTTCTAAACTACTAAAGTTTTTAAAAATTGGATAATATTAAGAGGGTCAAACCTCTCTCACACAAAAAATTGTTCCTGATTTTTTCAAAAAAATATAACATAGTTGTTTTCGTGCGCTGCACAAAATATATAGTTAGATTTAGTATTTTGCAAAACCCTTTGGTATGATGATAGGTAAGTTTGAGATCTAGAAGTTGTGTATTTTTTTGTAATTTTTTGTTGAGTATTTTTTTTAAATGATTTTTTGAAGTGACCGCATCCTGAAAATTTGGTACCTGTTCGTGTGCTAGGCATAACTTCCATCAAAATAATCGAAAATGAAAACTTATTTTTCTAAATTGTATAGAATCTAGTTTAGAACAATAATATGTTATTTATTTTGAATTTGGTCAAGTATATCAAAAATTATTAAAAAAATGGTAGATGTATGTCTGTGAGGACTATCAAGGCACTGGTAAAGAAAATTAAAGTTTACTATGCTAATGTTGTCCGAAAATAGAAAAATTTGTATGGTCAGAAAGCTGAGAAGACGTGTGAGATTATGGTGGTAATTTTAGAGATATTGATAATTTGTAAACCTGATGATGATGAAGTCAAGAAATCATGTTGGAAGATGAAAAAACATGTAAAGGGACAAAAATGGAGGGAAAATGGGCTTGCAAGCCTTAGGGTCATTTTCCAACCCTCTTACCAAGACAAAGCCTACATGGGTTCTGATGTGCAAGATAACCCGCTCAGGTTTTGAAAAACAAAAAGTACCCTTCATAGTTTTACATAACTTGTACGGGTTAAGTAGAACTAAAACCATCATTTTGAGTTTCACAAAACCCATACAGGGTATGAAAAAACATCATTTTGAGTTTCACAAAACCAGTACGGGTTATGAAAAACATCATTTTGAGTTTCACAAAACCTATACAAGTTATGAAGACATCAAAATGTATGATTGTCAACTTAGTATTTACTACACATATGTATAGACAGACATATATAATATGTGTTTATGTATGCATATATGCATATCTATAGTTATATATACATATATTTATATAGATATATGTATATATGTTTGTATACATGCATGTCTCTCTTCTTTTCCTCTCTCTCATCTTCTTTCCCCCATCACCGTCTCTATCTATATTGAGCCCTAACTATCATCCTTGATTTCTATCTCATCTCTGTCCCCCTCACACTTCTCTCTCTGTTGAGTCTCTCACCCTCTTCTCCTTCTCGTTCTCTTCACCTCCTATCTCTCACCCTCTCCTACTTCTCCTACTCTCTCCCTATCCCATTCTCTCTCTCTCTCTCTCTCTCTCTCTCTCTCTCTCTCTCTCTCTCTCTCTCTCTCTCTTCCTATCCCCTTCTCTCTGTGTCTCTAACTCTCTCTTTCCCTATCTCTCTTCCTATCCCCTTCTCTCTCTATCTCTAATTCTCTCTCCCTCCCCCTCTCATTATCCTATTCTATTGCTCTCTTCCTACCCCTTACTCTCTCTCTCTCTCTCTCTCTCTCTCTCTCTCTCTCTCTCTCTCTCTCTCTCTCTCTCCCTCCCTCCCTCCCCCTCTCCTTATCCTATTCTATTTCTCTCTTCCTACCCCCTACTCTCTCTCTCTCTCTCTCTCTCTCTCTCTCTCTCTCTCTCTCTCTCTCTCTCTCTCTCTCTCTCTCTCTCTCCACTTCCTCTTTGGTTTCTAATTCTACACAACACATACGGGTTATGCAAAATTTAGGCCAAAACTTCTAGTTTTACATAACCAGTACAGATTATGAGAAATTATTCCTAAAAAACCATACAAGTTTTGAGGAACTTGTTTTTTCATTATTAAATATAATGTTCCTCAAAACCTGTACGGGTTTTGAGGAACTTTTTGTTTTTTAAATTATTTTTGGCTAGGCTTGGTGTTACCAAGCCTAGAACGTTTTTGAATTTCATAGAACACACACGGGTTATGAAAATTTTCATTTTTTTTTGCATGTGGTCACTTTTTTGTTCACCATCTTGGTAAACTTACCCATGTGTGTGTGTATGTATGTATGTGTCATTTTTGTAAGCAATAGCGGCACTGTTTTTTTATAAATTGTAATATAATGGTTCATATTGCCACCTTATGATGTGTAATATGACTCCTCATGACACCATATGATGTTGTTAGGGGACTTATTGTGTTCTAAGGGATCATATGTGTGTGTATGTGTGTGTGTGTCCTTTGGACACAATATGACCCCTCAGGACACCATATGATGTCGTTAGGGGTCTTATTGCATTCTAAGGGGTCATATGTGTGTGTGTCCTTAGGAAATAATATGACCCCTCAGGACACCATATGATGTCGTTAGGGGTCATGTGTGTGTGTGTGTGTGTCTACATGTATGTGTGTGTATGTATGTGTGTGTCCTTAGGACACAATCTAACCCCTCAGAACACCATATGATGTCGTTAGGGGTCTTATTGTGTTCTACGAGGTCATATGTGGGTGTGTGTGTCTACATGTATGTGTGTGTCTGCATGTAAGACTATGTATGTGTATGTTTGTATGTATGTGTGTGTATGTGTTTCTGATAGTTCTTAAACATGTACATGCATATTTAAAGTTGTGTATGCATGTCCAATAGTTCTTAAACATGTGCATGCATATTTAAAGTTGAGTCCAATTGACTTGACATATATGTGCATGTGGGCTTGTGTATTAGGGGTTTGCACATTCAGATTGCCTCTCAAAAGCAGTTTTTCCAATGGGCAATAAAAGGACTAGATTACGGAAGTATGATCGAATAAAAGAGACAAAAACAAGACATACGACTCCTGATCAAGAATAATTTCCCATTGATGATGAAGTAGTCCCTATTCAAGAAAGAGAAGTAACTGGTCCCAATCAAACCATAAATTTTTTATTTGGTATGGCCAATTTGATGGAGATGGATGAATACACTCTTTTCAATGAGATTTTAGATGAGGATATGGTATCGAAAAGCCCATTAAAATTACACTCCAAAAAAATTTGGGATGAATATTTTTAAGACAAAACTCAAATTGGAAGGGCACAATTGTTTGCAAAGTTTTTTAGGAGAAAAGAAATGATTGCCGTTTTGGAGTTGTTGGGTGTTGATAACAAGAAGAAGTCATCAAAGGGATCAATAAATTAGACAGTGGTTGAAAATTTACAAGAAGCTCTAAAATGCATTGAGAGCACGAGTCAAGCTGTTGATTCAAGTGATGCCCAGAGAGCATTAATGACTATGATTACTAGTAAGAAATTAGTAAGAAATTATCACATAGAAAACAAACTCAAGCAATTGCTCAGTTATTGAATGTTTCTAGAAGAGTTGTCCAGAGATATATTAGGAAAAGACACAAGTTGGATGAGAATATTGAAAAGAATTGGGTCAATATTTGCAGGGTTCCTCAAAAAGATAGAATTGCTAAAGATGTAAGAAGACTTGTTATTGAATACTAGACCAGTCACTCTCATGTTTCTTCTAATAGAAGAGACACTATACAGATTAGAGATGAAAATGGTACAAAAATTGCACATCCAAAACACTTTATAGACACAACATAGAATTAACTATTTGAAGCATTCAAACAAGAACTTCCAGATGTCAAGATATGTCAAAGGATGTTTGAGGGATTATGACCATGTTTTGTGTGAATCAATAAGGTACATGAAACATGTTGTCGAAATCACATTGAATTTCAGCTGCATCTCCAGTCATATAAAAAGGTAGCCACAGAAAGTAATCCAAATGTAGTCATCCCTACAAGTACATCATAGTTTGTGAAGTCTATTTTATGTTACAGATTAGAAGGTTCAAATGAATACAATGTACAATGTATAAAAAATACATGTGTTGACTATGGAGATTCGAAGAAATTTGTACAAAATGAAAACACTGATCTTTCAATGCAACTTCTGTGGAAAATATTTGAATATAAAAAATACTAGACACTTGAATATGGAGGAATGAGCTTGCTATGGTTTGAGGTTGTCACCCTCTTTTTTTTATACCGCATTTACAGTGAGATTCTAGAGTTTATTATGGCTTCATCCAACTTTAGCCCAGCAATTGATGTTGGTGTTGGAGTTGTTGTGACGGATCCTCATGGTGCCTCAAAACAAATGCCCTCGCAAATTTGTTCTGAAAGTGTTTCACGAGGTATGTCCTCGCCTGATGTTGTGCTTCCTATTCAAGATTTTGATAATGCATGTGAGTGGATTGAAAAATGCACTTTGATAGGTTATTTTGTGGGTAGGATCCCTCCTAAAAGCATGCTTCATGATCGGGTCATCAAAGCCTAGTCTCCTCATGGATTCCGGCTTGATGGAGTCCAAAGTCTCACCAAGGGTTTCTCTTTGTTTGGCTTCTCAAAACCTTCCCATGTTGAGGCTATCCTCTCTCATGGGCCATGGACCATTTGGTCTTCCCTTCTAGTTTTCCAGCATTAGTCTCGATACTTTTCTATCTCAGATCATAAAAAGTTGAGAGTCTCAATCTGGGTTGAGTTCCCTGGTCTTCCTTTGCCTTGTTGGCCTTTCATGCAAACTATTGCTCACTATGTTGGCAAAGTTATTTGTCTTGAACCAGACTGGTTTTTTAATGCTCGTCCTCAAAAGAGGGTTTGCGTTGAGGTTGACCTTTCCTGCAACCAGAAAAAAACTGTTGATATTCAAGTGGGTGGCAATACCTTCACCCAGAAGGTGCTTTATTTGAACCTTCCCAACATTTGCTATCGGTGCCAGTCGGCAGAGCACAAAATCAAGGATTGTCCTTTGGTTTTACATAAAACAAAACTCCATGTTAAGGAGACTGGCTCTCAACCTATGGAGGGAGATAAGAAGGATAAATGGACCACTGTGGTTGGTAAAGGGAAGAAATTTGTGGCTTCTACCCAAAAGCCACCCGTCGGATCAAGTTCTCAACCGACAGCGGAGTCTCCTATGCAAGCACCACCTACCTAGGTGGTCTCTACATCGTCTGCTTTGATTTCAAACCATGGCCAGCAGGGGAAGGATCCTTCTAAGGGTGTTGCTTGAACCCCTTGGGTTCGCACTCCTTGGGTTGCATCTACAATTTCTACTCCACACTCTCTTCACTGCTCTCATAGCCCTTCTAGGCGTGTTGAGCTAGTAGATGGTGGTTTAGAGAAAAGAAGATTTATTTTTGGTGGGGACTCTCTTCCCAGTCTCAATTCAGATTTTTTGTGCAATAGCTTATCCTCTCTTGGGGACGAGGATGACATGCAATATTTTTCATGAATTACATCTCATAGAATGTTTGAGGTCTAACAGACCTCACCAGAAAGTATTATGTTAGAGATGTTCATCAACGTTTTTTAGGCCTGGATGTTCTCTACATGAGGTTGGTCGACATAGAGTTGCCACTCTCCTTTCACGTCATTGTCTTTTTGCAATTATTTCTCACGGTTTTGATCCCATGAAGTGTGCTGTATGGGTTTTATTGTCAATTCATAATCATTCCATTGAGATTGTTAATGTGTATACTCTCAATGATGTGGTTGATAGATCACACTTATGGCATTGGATTATTGATTGCGTGGTGGAATCCCCTTCAATTTTTCCTAGATATGGAATCCTTTCAGAATGGAGATCCTATTTACTCTTTGGAAAGATAGAAATGTTGTTTTTTCACTCACAGCTCTTTGAATACTAATGTTTTTCTCTATGCTAAAGCTTGCATTTGTAATAATGTATTAATGTAGATTCAGGTACAAGCCGATAAAGTGGCTCTTGAGGTGGGCCACTTAAAGGAGCTCCTTTAGCATTGGGGCAATGCCCCTTGTGCGATTTCCCGAGTGCCGCCAGATTTTGTTTCTACTGACCACACTCCGCCCCGTGGCCACCATCGTATCCAAACCTCCTCTGCCCAATGCTCTCAAACCCTGCGGTCCTAGATTCCTCGTCGCTCGTCTGGTGGGGGAGACAATGTGTGGAGACACCGCTCAGCTTCTCCTCCACGTCTTAGGTCTACCTCAAGCTGGCCTTCTGTTGCTCCTGTTACTTTGGCTCTTGTTGCCGATGATGGTTCTTGGTGGCATGCTGCCTCCACCTCTAAATTTCCTCACCTGGCTCTGGCTATTTCACCTCCCAAGCGGGAAGAAGGAGAAGAAGAAAAAGACCCAAAAGATGGATGGTCCGTGTTGGACCCAACTCCCACCCCTGCTGATGTATGGGGCAATAACGATGATCAAGATCTTCCCCCCTCGGTTGCCACTGCTTTGGCTGCTTGAGGAAGTTTTTTTTATGAATAGCTTTTTTTTTTGGCTCCGGCTTCTTGTTGTTTGACTCTCACGGAGTAATCTTGTATCCCTTGGCCTTTTTTGTGAATATGTACTTTAATATCATTTTCTAATAGAGAAGGCCTATTCATCAAAAAAAAAAAATACCAGACAAAGTCAGGAGCTAAATAAAAAAGAATTATGTTAAAAGAGAGTAAATTGCCTTACAAAGAGTTCATGTGTAGATTTTAGAACATGATATATCCACATATCCTACACTATCATGGCGCAAGATGGCAAGCAAAACAATTTTGTATCTCAAAAACTTATTTTCCTCCAGGTTGTATTCTTTCCATTGTAGACTTCTCTGAGAACTATACATTTAGTCCTCACACAGAGATTCAAAGTCAATACTATAATTCTGAGCAGGTTGCAATTGTCGTACTTGTTTTATATAGACATGCAGAGTTATATGTGGATGGTCTAGAATCTGATGAAGATGAACGCATTATCATTAAGGAAGTTCATTTTTATATCAGTGACGATACTTGCCATGATAAGAGTTATGTAGCACCTTGTTTTGAAAAAAAAATTTAAAATGTCATAGATCGTCGGATAAGTGCTTCACAAAATTGAATTTGGTTTGATGGATGCGTTGGTAAGCATAATTAAGTTTTAATTAAATGTCTTTTAATTATCTAGTATAATTAAGTTTTTTAAACTAATAAATATTATATATTTGATTGTAACTTCACGTGACAATTTAAATCTGCAAAAGCATTCAATTGGTTGTCACAACAACATGTTAAACATGGTCTAAAGTTTTTGTGGAACTTTTTTGAGAGTGGACATGGAAAAGGAGAGCATGATGGAGCAAGAGCCTATGTGAAGCGTGTACTTTGTCAACATGAACTTGGAGGTACATGTTCAACATTTATAGGAGAGTGTGTATCTTATGGGTCAAAGTTAAATTGCTAAAATAAGTTAATGTGCAGGTAACGGCATAAGAAATTCAAGTGACATAGTAGAATGGTGCATAAGGCATTTTGGTTCTCGCGACACGAAATACGACAAATGTTATTTTTGGGAATTTAAAGATATTGATCGATCCAATCCTTATGATCATCAAACAATTAGGGGCATTAGAAAATTGCATCAAGTGATGACTACATGACATAAAAAACCTCTTGTCATTTAGGTAAGATAAAATAGAACTTGTTTTTGTGTTGACTACATTGAAATTAAGTCATGTCTATAGAACTTAACAAACCTGTTGTGATTTAGGTAAGGGAAAATTCATGTTTTTGTGTTGACTGCATTGAAAATAACACAAATATTCAACAATTTCAGAACATTAGAGATGAATTTGTTTCTGAATGGGAGATGAAACAACTAGTGGCAATGCCTCCTTATGAAGATAGTGACATTGTAGATATTCATGATCCTCTATATTTAGCAGATTATGAATGTGTTTTTGATTTAGTTGTGTCAGGTACATTTTAAATTTTAATCTAATTCAAATTCATGTCTATACATTCAGACATACACTTTATAATTTAATTGTTTTTATTATGGTGTACAGGTGATATTTTTGTCGTGGTTGAAAATCCTGACAATGCATAAGGGGTTGACTATTACCTACTACGATGCACAAGACCAAAAAGTAAATTGTTAGAATTAGTGGAAGGCAAAAATACCCCATTGGATCAGTCATTGTTGAAGGTATTTATTATCAACAAATGAACATAGATAACAAGGGCGTCACATTTACTGAATACATGCCCAACCAAAAAGTTTTGCATTATAGTAACTTAGTTATAGCAACAATACTACAATTTGAAACTTTACAAAAAAGAGGTTGTGGCCCCCAAAAGTGGAGGTTGCTTATCGAAGATCATGAAAGAATATTAGAGATAGTAAAAGACAGAGAGGATCTAGATTTTATGTACCATGAGCTCACTTAATTTATTCTAGAACAAGTGAATGCATGTATTGTTTTATGTACCATGAGCTCACTTGATCATCAAACAAGTATCAGATACATATAAGTATAAAAAAGAGTACATGCATGAGCTACATATAATATTATCAAACAATGATTAGTGGTCCCTAAAATAGCTTGATGGGCCCTCCACTGATCCATGATCTGAATGCTCTCCCTGCACAAGAAATTACATGTACATGTTTAGCACACGTATATATAAATAAATAAAAATATTATCTATTTATTATTTGTATGGAAATTTTACTTCAACATAAGTACATGTGCAAATTTTACTTGATGTGATCCACCTGATGAATGAGTAGAGCATGCATGGGCCACAGGTGTCTGAGAGGAAGAACTCAATCGTGCATGTAAATAATATCCTAACGTCTCTAATGGAGCACCACGCTGTAAATAATCCCAAATTGAAAATGTGTTAACAATTTTGAAGTTGAAATCCACTATTTAAAATCAAATAAATGATATGACCTTAAAGAAAAAAATAATGTATACCTCACGAGACTCCAATGCTCTCCCTATCTTGTTGATCATAGATGTATGGAAGGACACCTCGTCAACATCTAGATCCAGCGCTCCATCCTCTAAACCATGAACAAGAAAACTAGTAAAGCCACCATGAGCTCCAACAGGAGGTGTGAAAGTCATAGGCTGCAGCAGTGTAGGTTGTATGGGCCTAGGTGTCAGATCAAGTGGTGTAGACTAAGGAGGTGTAGGATCAACATCAATATGTGGTGGAGGGGTTGTAGGGTGCACTAGAACTCACTCATCTCTCCCCATATCACCATGACACGCTCCACCACTAGTGTCTCTGTGTACAAGGCATCTCACCTCTCTCGGTGCATCCTCGAGTGGGATCCTAAGAACTGTTGCAAGAGTTGTATATGCATCCAATAGGTCACTGGACAACAACTCACTCATTCGCTATAAAGGATCAACCTCTATCAACTGAATGGCATCAACAGGAGATGGTATGTCCAAACAGGCATAAGGATCAGTGCCACTATTGGACGTCGCCTCTATATCCTGTGGAATGGTAGTTTGGGACCATAATAGATATCTCCCAATGCGATCAGATATCATCTAATTGACCTGTGTGGAAATATCTGTGATGCTAGAGTAAATATCTCATCTAGTATAATCTATTGTTGCATTGACTACCTGTGCTAACTCCAAACGTTTTGGTAGAACCAAAAGGTTTGGACCAACTAATGCTCATTTATTAATGAGCATCGTTGCCTCTGGTCGTTTGTACGTATCAAAAATCCTCCCCCTACCCTATCTTGCATTCCCTGGTATACTAGTATAATCCACATCCAAGGCCATATGAAATTTTGAAAACATGTTTTTGTAGAAATAGAGTGGATACTCATCCTTCTGTGGCCACCTACCGTGAGTTGCCAACCATCTAGGATAAATGAAAGGGGCCACCATCGGATCAATGCATCTTGTGACTAAATAACCCCTAATCCTCCTTGTATGTGTCTGATAGTCAGGGAACATGGTATGGACCTGTGTAATAGAAACACTCATGTTCGCGGTGTCCCATTTCACCGTGCCAGTCACACTTTTAGAAAGTGATGCATAGAAGGAATCAGTAGAGATCTCATCATAAGGATTGTATGTCCTAATGGTCTCAATCATGGAAAGTAGTTGATCCCTAATAGCCTTTACCCTTTCCTTATTAGGATGGGAAGGGACGACAAGTATGGTGGTATCAAGGGTGTCTATGGACCTCTGCAAGGAAATAATGGTCTCAGTATAAAGCCAAGACCTATGCTATAAATCAGCAAAGGGCATTGGACTAGACTATCCAGATGTGTGGTTGGCACCCTTGGGGTGAACACTACCATCTGACATATGATCATCCATGTGGAGAAATATATGTACATGTGTAATAAAAGCAAATATTAATTATTCAATTTAACTATTTTTAAATAATTCAAATACATATTAAATTTAAAGCAACATACACACTATTTTCAAATTTTCAATTTAAAGCAACATTATAATTAAATACATGCATACATACATGCATAGACATGTACACATACATATACACATACGCATACACATACACATACATGTACGTATGCATGCATGTGTATGTTTGTATGGGTGTATGGGTGTTTGTGTGCATGTGTGTGTATGGGTACATGTGTGTGTATGGTCTAGGGTGTAGGGTGTGTGTATGTGTGTGTATGGGTGTATGTGTGTGTGTAGGGTTTAGGGTTTATGGGTGTTTGTATGTGTGTATGGGCGTATGTGCATATGCGTACACATACACATACCAATATGCATACATGTACATATGCATGCTTGTGTGTGTATGTGTACATGTACATGTACGTATGCATGCATGTGTATATGTGTATGGGTGTGTGTATGTGTGTGTGCATGGGTGCACGTGTGTGTACAATTTAGGGTGTAGGGTGTGCATATATGTGTGTGTATGGGCGTATGTGTGTGTAGGGTTTAGGGTTTATGGGTGCATACATATATGTGTATGGGTGTGTGTATGTGTATATGGGCGTATGTGCATATGTGTGTATAGGTGTATGTGTGTATGTCTAGGGTTTATAGGGTATGTGTGTATGGGTGTATGTTTAATTTTGTTAAGTTTGATTTCGGTGTGTATGTGTGTATGTGTCTATGTTTTTAAATTTCGGTAAGTTTAATTTTCCTAATGTTTTAAAACAATAAATAAATAAATTTTTTAATTATAACTACAAAAAAAATAAAAACAATAAATAAATTATTATTTTTAATTATAACTAGGGGAAGAGCACCAGTAGTTGTCATAGCTAACTTCGCTCACCCACAGATCCTAAATGGTACATCAGATTTTGAATTTTTTTTTGGTTGTCTTCTTATGTGACTTAATTGCTTAAACCTATTGATCTAGCTTTTGGGTAGTAATGATCCGATTTCTACGGGTCATTATGCATCGAAAGGTTAAAAAGTGGTCATTTCAAAGTGTCGCCCGATACTTGACCTCTTTTGTGCCAATAACCGCACATGAAAAGGCCAATATCCATTTATAAAATACCTAAAAACTAATATGTTTTTCACCTTTTATAAAAATAAATTAACCTAAATAGTTTATGTTATGCATATTATTAAAAATACATTGCATATTAAAATGTTTAAAATGGGTGGTCAAAAAAATTGTTGACCACCCATAATCTCCTTCCCGCGTATGCATTATGGGCCCATGTGGCACGAACTCCTACTATCTATGTTGCCCTAAAAACTTAGGGAAATGAAGTTTTTTGTGGCATTTTCTTCATTCGTTGTCATTTCTCCTTCATTTCTCCTCTGCAACCATTAGCCAACCTCCTCTGCAACCATTTCGTTGGATCTTTTATTCTCCCAGGTAATGGTCACACTCTTCCTCCTTGCATATTGGATGTCCAATGATGGTTTTTCTCCTTCGTAGCTACATTATACTTTGTCTATTGATGATTTATTTGTATGCGGTTTAGGGTTTCATTTCAATGCTTTGTTACAATTTAATAATGTCGAAATCCTTACAAAGAATGGCAAAACAATTGAATATCTCTTCATTTTCTTCAAAACCCCTTCATTATTTTTCATTTCATTTTATGGTTGCATTGTTAAATGGTGTTTCTTTGTTTATAATGCAGAAATCCTCACAGACAATGGCAAAACAATTGAATATCTCTTCATTTTCTTCGAAACCCTATCATTATTTATCATTTCATTTTATGAGTGCACTGTTAAATGGTGTCTCTCTGTTTATAATGCCAAAATCATTACAGTGAATGCAAAAAAAATTGATTATTGTTCATAATTGTTCAAAACCCCTTCATTATTTATCATTTCATTTTATGGGTGCATTGTTAAATGGTGTCTCTCTGTTTATAATGCTAAAATCATTATAGTGAATGGAAAAAAAAAATGATTATTGTTCATAATTGTTTGAAGCCCCTTCATTATTTATCATTTCATTTTATGGGTGCACTGTTAAATGGCGTATCTCTATTTATAATGCCAAAATCATTACAGTGAATGGAAAAAAAATTGATTATTGTTCATAATTGATCAAAACCCCTTCATTATTTATCATTTCATTTTATGGGTGTGTTGTTAAATGGTGTCTCTCTATTTATAATGCCAAAATCATTATAGTGAATGCAAACAAAATTGATTATTGTTCATAATTATTCAAAACCCCTTCATTATTTATCATTTCATTTTATGGGTGTGATGTTAAATGGTGTCTCTCTATTTATAATGCCAAAATAATTACAGTGAATGCAAAAAAAATTGACTATTGTTGATAATTATTGAAACCCCTTCATTATTTATCATTTTAATTTATGGGTGCATTGTTAAATGGTGTCTCTCTATTTATAATGCCAAAATAATTACAGAGAGTGCAAAAAAAATTGATTATTGTTCATAATTATTCAAAACCCCTTCATTATTTATCATTTTATTTTATGGGTGCGTTGTTAAATGGTGTCTTTGTTTATAATGGAAAAATAATTACAGAGAGTGCAAAAAATTTTTATTATTGTTCATAATTATTCAAAACCCCTTCATTATTTATCATTTTATTTTATGGGTGCATTGTTCAATGGTGTCTCTCTGTTTATAATGCCAAAATAATTATAGAGAGCGCAAAAAAAATTGATTATTGTTCATAATTATTCGAAATCCCTTCATTACTTATCATTTTATTTTATGGGTGGGTTGTTAAATGGTTCTCTCTATTTATAATGCTAAAATAATTACAGAGAATGCAAAAAAAAATTGATTATTGCTCATAATTATTCGAAACCCCTTCATTATTTATCATTTCATTTTATGTGTGCACTATTAAATGGTGTCTCTCTCTTTATAATGACAAAATAATTATAGAAAATGCAAAAAAGATTGATTATTGTTCATAATTATTCGAAACCCCTTCATTATTTATCATTACATAATAATGTGTATGCTTGATACTGGCTATAAGGTTGTTGTCCTCATATATTGTCAACATAAAACAACCTTTTCAAAAACATGTTATGGGCCACTTGGCACGAATTACCGCCAACTACATTGTCCTAAAAACTTTAGGAAATGAAGATTTTTTTAGGCATTTTCAGTGTTTGCTCTGTCTTCAATTTGTTAATATACTCACTGTAAATAATATTATCAGGCATACACTATATTACTTCCAATAAATTTCATATGAGAAATACAACAACATCATTCAATCATTAGTCATTTGAAAAATGAACCTGCATCTTAATACAATATCAGCAATATCTAATACAATATTGCATCTTAATACAACATCTTATTTTAGTTTATCTCCTCGATATATAATGTCTCAAGTTTTGTACCTATATGGTTATTGTCCACATATATATACATGTGTGTGTGGGTGTGTGTGTGTGTGTGTGTGTGTGTGTGTGTGTATTTGTAAAAGTACAAAACCTTGTCACATTTTTATAAAGGAAATGGCCAATGCTGATTCAAATTTTTAAATTAAATCAATAGAAAGTGAAATATATGTTTTGAATTTTGAAATGATGTAAACTAATAAAAATTATATTCTTTTGTCTATTTTATGTTTATAATTTTAACAAAAATTTAAAAAAATATTTGAATGTAGTTTTTTATAAAGTAAACAATTTAGTTGTTGATAAAATGTTGAAATTGAAGTTACACAAGCCACCACACCATATTTAGTAAATTTTACCATTTTTTCTTTAATTTTTTTGTGTATTTTGATAACTTGAAACTTTAGTGCATGGATATATCTTTTACTATTTTTTATAAATATATATTTTTCAATAAATTTGAAAAGTTGTGTGTGATGAAATATAACTCTTTCCAATTCCCACCACCTTTTTCCTTAATTATTTATCCAAAATAGAAAAGAATTATATTAGCTTGACATAGATTTTTTTCTCTAATGCATCATATTTTTTTCAAAAAATTTAAATAAATTTTAGTATTTTTCCTTGGCAAGATAATCAACTTTATATTTTAGTGTTGATGACCCACTTTCAACAAAAATAAAATATTAAATATAAAAAGTAACTAAACTATTAAAAGATATATATTTTGGAAAATTCACTTATAGATCTATAAAAGGGTATTTAAAAAAATATTATTTATAAGAGTAGAAGTTATTGAAACATCGAGTTTTTTTAATTTTAATTTTTTTTGGTAATTCGACCCAAAGTGGTATAAAATATACATTTAGTAGACACTTCCAATTGGAAAAGTTGTGGCCCATAAATAAATTAGCTATAATGAATCTATATAAACCATATGTTTGACTAAAATTAATTTTTAGTTAGAATTACTTCAATTCACTTGTGCTGATAAGTTGGCCTGAAACGTGACACAGATTTGTGCTTTTACCCATATACAACACCATTTTATTTTGTTCAAATATGTTCAATGATGGATTTGTACTCATTGGTACCTACATAAATTGATTTATTTTTTTATCATTTATCTCAATGGCATTGAGGGTTTCATTTCAATGATCTATCTCTCTATATATATTTATACAAGCACACATGGTAGCATTTTTATTTTTCTAAAAGACGTTCAATGATGGAATTGTTCTATATCTAATAGAATATCAACAATATCCAGTTTTCAATTACATCACAATTACACATTTTACTCCTGCATCTCATGCTTTTAGTTTGTCTCCTTGTTATATATAGTTTCAAGTTTTGTGCCTATATGGTTATTGTCCATATCTATGTGCGCGCGCGCGCACACACACACACACACACACACACACACACACACACACACACACACACACACACACACACACACACGTGTACGTGTATGTACATATACATGTATATGTATGTGTGTGTGTATATATACATGTATTTGTATACATGAAGAAACACACACAATAGCATAATATGTTCTATAATGATGGTTATTTCGAGTTCTGTGGCTATATGGTTATTGTCTATATAAATGTGTAAATGTATATGGAAAATAACCATATAGCCACAAAACTTGTTGTAATTAACAATAATTGTCTTATTCAAGGGCACTCATTCAGATTGGTACATATTGAATAACTAAATTCCTTCTACAGTCAATGTTAAATGTTATAAATCTTTCAATTTAAATTATATTGTTTTCAATAAACCAGCATTTCTCTCAATATAGTCATTGTAAATAATATTAATAGCCATATTGAATGTCCAACGATGGTTTATGCTCCTTCGTAGCAGCATTATACTTTGTATATTGATGATTTATTTGTATGCGGTTTACTGTTTCATTTCAATGCTCTCTTACAATTTAATGTGCCTATATGGTTATTGTCCACACACATATACATATATGGTTATTGTCCATACACACACACACATATACATATATATGTGTGTGTGTATGCATGTGTGTGTGTGTAGACAGACACAATAGCGTTTTTTTTGTTCAAAGGTTTTCATTGATGGATTTGTACTCATTGGTACATGCAGAAATGGATTTGCTTTCTAATCATTATAGTTTGAACTTGATTCCACTTTCTTTTCTTCATTATAGTGTGAACTTGAGGGTTTATAGTGTGAACTTGACTCCAAATTATTTGCTTCATTATAGTCTGAACTTGACTCCAAATTATTTGCTTCATTATAGTCTGAACTTGACTCCAAATTATTTGCTTCATTATAGTGTGAACTTGACTCATTATAGTGTGAACTTGAATCAAGTTTCTTTGCTTCATTATAGTGTGAACTTGAGGGCTTATAGTGTCAACTTGACTCCACATTATTTATTTAATTATAGTGTGAATTTGACTCATTATATTGTTTCAATATACATATATAGTGTGAACAATTCAAAACATAGAAGAAAATTGAACAATTCGAAGCAATGGAGGACTGTATATTTAATATGACTTGACCGACTGTTTCCCACAAAAATTCAATTTTGAAAATAGCTAGCTACCACAATCGAATGCATTGCACATTCAAATTATATTATAAGACAGAATTTTCCATGTCACTTTCATTACAATCCAATTCATTGCATATTTCTAGGTTCTGCAAATTCCCTTTGCACATTCCTTATGTAACTATTTGTTTACAATATGTATGTATGTATATGTGCATATGTGCAATTATATGTACATGTGCATATGTATGTAGGTGGATATGTATATGTATGTACTTATGCATTTGAATATGTATGTATGAATGTGTAAGGATTGTATGCATATTGTCAAATGTTAAAGATGGTCAAAAATTTGTTATGCATTCAATAATGTATGGATGATTTGTTGTTACAACGTTACGCTACCCTTGATTATTAATATTTTTTGCAGGTGTGCTAGAGCATCGAGGGAAGAACCATACTTGTGGAAGATCGTCATATCAATGTAAATGTGTTTATTAACACGCTTCAATTCTTTGGAGATTATGCCTTTAATGCTTACATTTTATATTAATTTGTGTAGATATCTTAGGTACTTATACATTTCTTATTAAATGTGTTTCTTAACACACTTTAGTTTGTTTTGCATTTTGTTGTGATTGTTATGGCAGGCAATTACAAACACGATAAGGAGTCACTATATCTAAGACTACAAGCCTTCCTCTCAGGTGAAGTCAATATGACTTTACTTTGGCAATGATCTAGTAGACAATGCAATTTGTGATTTGTTTATGTTTCAATTTGTGAATTGTTTATGTTTCAATTTCTAAATTGTTTATGTTTCAATTTGTTTAAATTCCTCACTTATTTCATATGGCTGCAAGAAACACACTTAGTTCACATTAGAAATAAATCTAGTAGAAAATGCATTTTGTGAATTGTTTATCTTTCTTTATATATATCATTGCCAAGTGGGACTTTACTTTGGCAATGATCTAGTAGACAATGCAATTTCTGATTTGTTTATGTTTCAATTTGTGATTTTTTTATGTTTCAATTTCTGAATTGTTTATGTTTCAATTTGTTTAAATTCCTCACTTAGTTCATATTAATGCAAGAAACACACTTAGTTCTCATTTTGTTTCAATTTCAACATTTATATGCCTATGTTGTTGTGTTCATGTTATATATATATATATATATATATATATATATATATATATATATATATATGCAATTTGAACACTTATGTGGCTTGTTTTGATAGTGAGAAATATATGAGATCAATTCAACTGATATATGAGAAATATCTCATCACAAAAAACAAACATATGCGATTTACAACAACACCATCAATTAATTGGAATATCCATCTGAGACATCTGAAAACAACAGAGTTCTTAAAACATTACAAAATATGGTAGTATGTCATTCTATAATCACATCACAGTTATATCAAAACTCAAAATCTCCTTTTCAGAGGGCTCACAAAATATAATTGATCATAGACTCGATCAATTCTCCATATGGGTATTAAATGGAGGAGGTGTCACAAATCCAACCCTAATAGATTGTGGCCTACTAGGCTCTAGCCCAGCAATGATATTTTCTTAACTGGGAGGGGTTTGTAAGCAACTTGCAATTTCAGCAAGCAATGCCTGGTTTACACCTAAAGTAAGTTGCATGGTGTCTAAGGATCTAGGTGCAGTCCCAAATTGCATAGTATTAATAGCTGCAAAGGCTGGGGACAAGAGGTTCATCATTTTCATGAGAATTGGGTGTCAGATGGGTAGAGGTTCTGCGACTGTGGCCACATCTTTCGTTCTCTTTGCATGCTTGGCTGCCTTTTCAGCTTTCATCCTCACCTTCTCAAGCTTTGCTTTTGCATATTTCTTTGCCTTCTCTTGTCTTTCAATGAACTTGTCTTGAGACTCCTGCAATTTTTTGGCCTATTTTTTCACCCTCATAGCCTCCTTTTCTATCGCTTATGCTTCACGTTGTTCCTTCCTCTGTCTCATCTATTCTTTCTTTCATTCTGCCAATTCCTCATCTCTTTTTCTTTCAGCCTCTTTATCTTTTTCCCTTTGAACGTACTCATCAAATGTCAAAATCTGTGACTGGCTACTATGAAGTAGCACCCCTTTCCTACCTCCACGTGAAGATTGATTCATTCTCTACACTAGAAGTCTTAAGAATTTGGTGATTTTCCTTGGCACTTGTTGCCCATCCTCTTGTGCACATGGCAAAAACTCAGATTCATCTTCACAATCAGCACCATGTTGTTGCTCCTAGTTGATTTCATTGGTGAAGTAATGTATCACATCCGCTAGATCAATTTCTGGCAAACTTGGCATGGAAAGGGTTACATCATCACAGTTGGCTACTTCTTGGGTCCAGTCTAGTATGTCAACTTGTGTTGGAAAAGACATGTCTACTGATGTACTTTCCAAACCGTCATTTGGCTGGCTGGTTTGTGAGGGAAGACATAGTTCGGTAGTTTGTGGTGTCAAACTTGTACCCTCAACTGTTTCTTGTGTTCCGCTATGAGGTTTTACAAAATCTTGAATGTCTTCCTCATTATAACCAGCCAACTGCAAGCAAGATTTCATTGCCATATACTCTGGTTCTTCATCCCTTGAAATGGCATCATGTTTTGTTCCAACAGTTCATTGTATATCAAATGTAACCTCAAATGCCTCACTTGGCCCCATATCATTTTGTACTGCAGATCGGTTAAGTGGCCAAATCCCTTCCCTATGGAAGCCACTGATTATATTAGTCGGTGCCAATTCTTGGGAAAAGGCCTTGCTCGCAAGAGTTGCCATCTCTTCCCTTCCAATTTTAATTTGTGGGTACTTCGACATCCATATAGTCCTCTTCTTTTTGAAATAATTCTTGAAAGGTGAGAATGCAGAAACATCAAGTGGCTGCATTTTGTGGCATGTATGAGCAGGAAGGGTTACCAAATCTATACCTATCTGCCTTGCTTCTTCAATTATCTTGAAGTCTACATGGCTGCCCTGACCATCGAAGATCATTAGGGCCCTACGTGAGGGTGAAACTCCACCAGGGACTGAACATGCAAAATGTTCCAACCAATTTAAGAACACCTCCTTTTTCATCCATGCATGTTCTTGGACTGCCATGCATTCTCCTAGCTCAAGGTTTGTAATGTAGTTTCGAATATGCCTCTTATATTTGAACAAATAAAATCCAGGAATTCTGAAACCGCATGCACTAACACATGCCAGAATAGTAATCCACTCTCTACTCTTGTAAATTAGGTGCGGTACACACCTCTGGCCCAATTTGGCTATCACCCTCATTCCATAATTCCTCCCAGCTTGCACACCAGTCTCATCACAATTCCAATTCTGACTGCTACTATAGTGATTGAGGTTGTACATTACCTTCAAGTTGTCATAGAAAGAGGCAAAAATACAAGGTCGAAGAATAATAGCCCTATCGGAGTCCACTCCTTCTACTACTCTCATCGTCAGATTAGGGTACCTTCATCTAAAACCTACCCACCATGACCTCCCTGACATCCCATTTTTGAATGGATTATTCCTATTCTCAGTAATTTGGGCAACGGTTGATTGAAGTTGATTGATTTGGAGACTATGACCAATTTCAGCCATGTCTTTGCACCATTGGACAACTTCATCCTCCTCCTCTGCTGATAAAATGGTGCATGGACCCCTCACAGTCGTGTTTGTGGTTCCCATCAGCCATGCCCTCAAAGAGGCAATGGGGATACCATACTTGATTGATGTGCCTCTAAGAGACATGTGATTGTCTTCTATGCATGATATTGCTTCTTTCATGTTAGATATGCTCCATTATGGTTTGGAAACCTTTGAGGCCACCTGTACTTGTGGTGTTTCTAGAATAGGATTACAAGTTGTAGTAGAATGGTCATGTACAATAGTAGTTTCCACATTAGTTGCATTGTTAGTTGAAAGGTCATTTACAACAAGAGTCATTGGGTCTTCATTTTGGACAAAACTATCTTCATCAGGGAAGTGCACCCCACAAGTGACTCTAACTATTTGACATCTAACACATTTGTTTCCCTTTCTACCTTGTGCCATTATGTTCAGTGAACTTGCAATGATAAGGTACCAACGATAAAATGCAACTATGTGTGCCTATATAAATATAAATATACAAAGACAAATCATTGAAATGAAACCCTCAATGCCATTGAGATAAATAATGAAAAACAAATCAATTTATGTAGGTACCAATGAGTACAAATCCATCATTGAACATCTTTGAACAAAATAAAATGGTCATGTGTCTCTATTTTTGTATGTCTGATAATATAGACAATAACCATATAGCCAGAGAACTCGAAATAGCCATACATGAGTTAAGTATGTAACTATGATGTGATTGAAAGTTGGATATTGCTAATATTATATTAGATAGTGAACAATTACATCATTGAACGTGTTTCAAAAAAATAAAATGGTGTTGTGTGTGTATATACATATATATATATATACACACACACACACATAGGTAAAAAACTTGAAACATTATACAACAAGGAGAGAAACTAGAAGCACGAGATGCATGAGTGAAAGATGTAACTGTGATGTGATTAAAAACTGGATATTGTTGATAAAGTATTAAGATGCAAATTCATTTCTCAAATGACTAATGATTGAATGATGTTGTTGTATTTATCATATGAAATTTATTGGAAGTAATATATTGTATGCCTTATAATATTATTCACAGTGAGTTTATTAACAAATTGAAGGCAAAGCAAATAATGAAAATGCCTCAAAAAATCTTCATTTCCCAAAGTTTTTAGGGCAATGTAGTTGGCGGTAATTCATGCCAAGTGGCCCATAACATGTATGTGAGAAGGTTGTTATATGTTGACAATAACACACACACATTTATGTGTGTGTGTGTGTGTGGACAACAACCTTATAGCCAATATATAGTCACTGTAAGTAATAGTACTAGGCATACACATTATTGTAATGATTAATAATGAAGGGGTTTCAAATAATTATGAACAATAATCAAATTTTTTTGCATTCTCTGTAATTATTTTGGCATTATAAACATAGAGACACCATTTAACAGTGCACCCATAACATGAAATGATAAATAATGAAGGGGTTTCAAAGAAAATGAAGAGATATTCAATTGCTTTGCCATTCTCTGTGAGGATTTCAGAATTTATAAATTGTAAGAGAGCATTGAAATGAAACTGTAAACCTCATACAAAGAAATCATCAATAGACAAAGCATAATGCAGCTACAAAGGAGCTAAACCATCATTGGACATCCAATATGGTTGTTAATATTATTTACAGTGACTATATTGAAAGAAATGTTGGTTTATTGAAAACAGTATAATTTCAATTGAAAGATTTATAGCATTTAACGTTGACTGCAAAGGGAATTTAGTTATTCTGTGTGTACCAACCTGAATGTGCGCCCTTGAATAAGGAATGTGTAGAGGGTATTTGTAGAGCTCAGGAATATGCAATGAATTGGATTGTAATGAAAGTGACATGAAAAATTATGTCTTATAATATAATTCGAATGTGCAATGCATTCGATTGTAGTAGCTAGCTATTTTCAAATTTGAATTTTTGTGGGAAACAGTTAGTCATGTCATATTAAATATGCAGTCCTCCATTGCTTTAAATTGTTCAGTTTTCTTTTATGCTTTGAATGAAACTTGGTTTTTAAATTTGATTTTATGCAAATTCTTGGTTACTGGGGAGTCCTACACCAATTGTTGCAAATGCAGGTACCAAATGCAGATCCATTTAATGCGTGAAGTTGTGAAGTGATATTTGAAAGAATATACACTTAAGTGTCTAAGAAGTCTAAAGTTGATTGTTTTTATGTCATGTAATGCACCAATAGTTGTGCATATGTAATTTTAATTGGAGTACATTTTTACTTTTTAGCCACTTGCATAAAGTGGCAAATGTAAACATTAAGTTTTTTTAAAAATAAAAATGTTTGTTATTTGTGAGAGTTGTATTGTATTAAAATAGGAAATGTACTAGTAGTTTTTTATTTTTTTTACTTTTTGGTTGTCAACTACTAATTCATTTGTGAAGATGTATTGGTGTTAAAATAAACATTTACTGGTATTTTATACTTATGTACTGACAAAAAAAATTTATGTTTTGGGGGGTCAACATGGAAATAAGGTGACGATTATTGGAACTATGTTATCTATTGGTACTCTTCCCCTACACTAACAAATAAAAAACAATAAATAAATTAATATTTAAAATTATATCTACAAATAAATAAATTTAAAATAATTAATAATTAATTTTTTAAATTATAACTACAAAAAAAAAACCTACTTGGCAAGAAGGGGGTTGGAGTTAAGTTCTTCTTGTGTTCGGCCGAACTCCCAAGCATCTCACAGTGCAAATGAGGGGGTCGACCTAATTTTGGGTTGATAAATACCTTTGTCCAGCCAAACTGAGTTCGACTGAACAAAAGGGGCGACACAGCGCCACCTGGGTGCCATGCGACGCCAAAAGAGTTCGATTGAACTCAATTCGGCCGAACATGCCCAGGTTGGCCCTAGGTGTGATGCGCCTTTTTGCTTTGGCCCTCTTTCATATTTGGATATTCTGCACTCATCAGGATCATACTTCTATTTTTCGGATACAGATACTGATGCTCTAAATGCAGTCTTAGATTTTCCATGTGAGTCTCCAAACTTGCTCAATTCAAAAGCAACAATCTTTCCAACCAACATATCTCTTGTCATAGTAGTCACACTCTGGATTTCATCACTAGCAACAACCTTATGTTTATAAGAAAGAGGCAAAGATCTCAGCACCTTAGCAACAATTTCATCTTCTTTAAGGTTTCCACCGACACATTTGATTCCTAGGACCAAATCATTCACCTTAGCCATGAAAGAGTGTATGTTCTCATCTTCTCCCATCTTTAGCATCTCATACTTTCCTGTCAAACTTTGTAACTTAGCAACTTTCACTTGTTTATCTCCTTCATACAGGACCTCAAGCTCCTCCTAGATCTAATGTCTGGTCTGAAGTTCCCATTACATTTGTCATCTCAGAATCAATCAAGGCACTAAGCAATGCTTCCTTAGCTCTAATATTATGTTCAACTTCCTTGATCTCATCAATAGTAACCGGTCCATTCAGAGGAGAAGAATAGGCATTCTTTGTAATCTTCCAGTAATATTCTCTAAGACATTTCAAGTGCACTTCCATCTAGTTCTTCCATATAGCATAGTTACTTCCATCAAACCTCAGACTATCCTTCTTAAACATAACACCTACAGCTGCCATCACGAATCTCCTCAAGTGGTTAAGCTTCTTTCAGAGGATCTAGCTCTGATACCAATTGTTGGGAGCAACAATGAATGAAGACTAAGAGGGGTGGTGAATCAGTCTTCACCGGATTGGCAAACTTAACCACAAATACAGATCTGATAAACTGTAGCAATAAGAAAGATAAGCAAATTAATAGCACAACACACAACGCCAAGATTTGGATGTGGAAAACTCGGTTAAGGGAAAAACCACGGTGGGAACCTACCCACTGTCAGATGATACTCTACAGTAGTATGTGAACTATTACAATGGGGGGTGCACATGCATTCAAGCACACTACCTAGAGCTCACTGCTCAAATATAATGACCCGAAAGGCTACAACCCTCAGGGAAGTCTCTTTGACTTACAACAAGATTCGAACTACAATCTAGAAGAAATGAAATGAAATAATAGCATCTCCAAATGCTCAAATTATAGTTCTGGTTAAGCATAGTTGTCTACTCAGCAACACCAATCTCTCCTTAATCACAACACTGAAAGATGAATCCCTTGATTGCACATACACCTCTCTAATAATGCAGACATAACCTCGATCTCTAAATTACATGACAATATCGCTTATGTATACAATTCATCAACCTTGACAATAAGGCCAACTAAACCCTCAACTCACATATACAAAATTACATCACACGATGGGTATATGCATGAAGTTGTGGTACCAAAAAGGTGCCACACTTCAAAAAAAATGAAAAATTCTCATAAAGCGCATGCCTTATAAGGCGAGCGCCTTATGCGCATTTAAAACTTAAAAAAACCCCTACTCCGCATTTTGGATGCATTCTGGATTCCCAAACCTGCGTTTTGGCGATTTTGGATGTCATTTTCTTGCGCTCGCCCTTTGTAAAATCTTGATATTGGGCACTAAGTTGCCAATCTCTCATCAAAATGCCACCACGCCATCGAAGAGATCGAAGAGGTATGCATTTTTATTTTTTTATTGTCATTTTTTTATTAATTTGAAAATTAAACTAGGTTTATTGATTTAAATTTATTTTCATTATCAGGAAATGAGATTAGACAAGAAAATGTTGAAAACACTCAATCACCTCCTCATGAAGACCATATTGAAGAAGAAGCACATCAATCACCTACTCATGAAGACTATATTTAAGAAGAAGCACATCAAGAACCTCCTACAATCCCTAGACATCCCATAGGTACACAAGAAAACCTATTAGGCCAAATAGAAAATAGCCAAAAAGAGCTTGAAGGTTTAATCACAAGGCAAAAAGATCCTATTGGAACAAACTCCCATAAGAAAAACCTTGACAGTTCTTTGCAATCTATTGTATCTCACATACAACCTATGAGTGGGCAAATAAATTTTTGGTCTACTAAGAAGGAAGAACAAAAGCAATTTTATGCTGACAAATTATCATATGCAGCAATGAATAAAAAGAAAATTAATAAATTTGACTTGTGTGCTCTTTTTATGGACCCCCGAACGAATCAATCTTTACACCCTGGATGTAGGAGATTCCCTATTCATTGGTTTCATCATGAAGGGATTAAGAACAATTTTTGGGGTAGGTGGTGGATGGTATTTGATCAGCCCCCATGCAATAATCATGAGGTACCTCAATACTTTTTGAGAAAATTGTACTGTGAGTTTGTCCTTAATGAGATCCCAAACTATTTTGATTTTCTAGATTTCCAAGGTAGAGGTGGGGGTTCCTCTCATGATAGAGAGGGTGCACAGCATGATCCAAATCTCCCACCAAGACCCTTGGCCAGACCTATGGTGGAGCATGTTATTATTCCTTCCATTGTGAAGGAGAGTATTGAGGTCAAAACTCTAGACTCGATTAGCTCACTCACTCAGACCCTTATACAGTATGATAGGCCTCTAGTAGAGGGTGATGCGAGTGATGATGTTGATTCTTCTAGGCATCGAGTTCTAGCTCATTTTTTTCGATCTTGTGGTTCTCTTTGCACTTATGATCCTTATAGTTCTTAGAATGCACGTGCACGAGCGAAGTTTGCTACAGAGAACATTGTCATGACAGAATCCTTGCTGAACAAAACATTTGGCATTGATACCCAGGTGAATTTCATTACAAGTTCATTTCATTCTTTTTATTAAATCTTATATGTAAATTTGAGAATATATCTAAATAAGTAAACTATTACGATAAAAAATAAGGGTCAAAGTGTTCACAATACTAGCAACATTCCTGCAGCACCCTTTTCCACGACTTTGTTGACTCCACAGGTATACAACGAGTGAAGAAATATAATTATTATATGTAGATAGTTGAACCTTATGTAAATGATTTTCTACTTACTCATTTTGGATGTCAAATAGTTTGATGCTAGAGCTTCAACATCAACACCTCGTAGTGTATTTCATCGACAATCTTTCACCCAGGTAAACAATTTATCTTTAATGTTGTTATTAAATAATATAGATAGTTTTGGCGATTAGTCAATATACTTTGTTTAATTTTCAGATGTTGACATCAAAGACTCCTCATGTTGTCTGCGCATCAATGGAGCGTAGTGTTGCTGCAGCAGCAGCAAGTTCAGCTGCTTTAACAGAAGTATGAGACATTTGTAAATTTAGTAAATTTAGCATTACATTTGTTATCTTAATAATATGTTATTGAAAATTTCAACGATACTTGTATTTAGTTTAATTTATAGTGTGATGCTTATAGGAGGGGCTTGTCACTCCAGATCATGAACGTGCACCTGTTGTGGATGAAAATCATGATTATTTGTATGTGGTAAGTGACTATTCTTTTATATGTCATTCTAAAATTCAATTTTTGTATATGCTAACATCATTCTTTCCATTGTATCAAGTGGAGTTACAAAAAAATCTGGAGAGGAGGTTGAGTGGACGTACTTGAAAGACACCTGCATCATATACATCTCCATCCCCTCGATAAGAAAATATATCTCGTGATTTGTTTCCTTCCTCTAGAGGGAAATAAATAGAATAGGGTCCTATTTTGTATTATGAATATGTGGCATTCTATCTCCATATGGCTTTTGGAAAGCTCCTATTTGACTTTATTGGATACCATGTTGTATGCCTATATGGCAAATTTGAACATATGTTTTGTATTACGAATATGTGACATTCTATGTCCATATGGCTTTTGGCAAGCCCCTTTTTGACTTTATTGGATATCATGTTGTATGCCTTTATAGCAATTTTGAACATATGTTTTGTTTTATGAATATGTGAAATTCTAATTCCATATGGATTTTGGCAAGCCTATTTGTTTGTATTGGATATATTTGATAGTTTTAACGGTATACAATGTTGCATGGATTTGTAGTTTTTTGGTTAATGCAAATCATTTATCATGGTTATCCATAATTGCAGTACAAATGATTACATGAATATCTGCACAAAGTTTATTGTTACTTAAGCTTTGAACCTAAATATGTGTTTGTAATCCAAGACACGAGCTTATGGAGATCAACACAAATTCAATAGTTATAGTCAAAATAAGACTATATAAAGGAAACATGGAAAGAACCAAAATTAGATAATGTAAGACACCATTGTACCAATACCCATTCTAAAAAAATTGCATAGCCCATAAACTTATATTCATCTAATGCATGCACTTAGGCGATTTCATTGCTAGGGTGTGGCCCGCAACAATCGAGCAAGTTGGAGAGAAAAAAGAAGATATTCCTAGCGTAAACCCGACCACCCCGATGGGTACGAACTGATGATTCGGTGTCGCGACGAGCGGATTGAAAGATGGGGCATTGTACAACTTTTCATTTAACTCAGCTAACACTTTTTGTCTCAACCGAGAAAGTGTCGCCACAAGCAACTGGATTCGAGTCTACCGAAACCGAGAGAGGATTTTTTAGAGTGCCATAACATGACCCCGTGGGATCAGACGACTCATTCTTATGATTAACAAGCGCCGAGAAACGCGATGCCAAATATTGACAACTTTGATCAACTTGAGCACTTAGGCAATTTCGCTGCTAGGGTGTCGCCCACAACGATCAGGCGAGTTGCAGAGCAAAAAGAAGGAATTCCTAGCATAAACCCAACCACCCCAATGCATACGAGCTAATGGTTCGGTGCCACGATGAGTGGATTGAAAGATGGGGCATTGTGCAACTTTTCATTGAACTCATATGACGCTTTTTGTCGCAACCGAGAAAGTGTCGCCACGAGCAACTGGATCCGAGTCTACCAAAATTGAGAGAGGATTTTTTAGAGTGTCATAACACGACCCCGCATGATTAGATGACATGATCTTATGATTAATAGGCACTGAGAAACGCGATGCCGAATATTGACAACTTTGAGCAACTTGAGCACTTAGGCGATTTCGCTGCTAGGGTGTGGCCCGCAATGATCGGGTGAGATGGACAACAAAAAGAAGGAATTCCTAGTGTAAACCTGACCACCCCGACGTGTATGAGTTGATGGTTCAATGCTGCAACAAGCGGATTGAATGATGGGGCGTTGTGCAACTTTTCATTGAACTCATCTGACGCTTTTTGTCACAACCGAGAAAGTGTCGCCACGAGCTACTGGATCCGAGTCTACCAAAATCGAGAGAGGCTTTTTTAGAGTGCCATAACACGACCCTATAGGATCAGATGAATCACTCTTATGATTAACGAGCGCCAAGAAATGTGATGCCGAATATTGACAACTTTGAGCAACTTGAGCACTTAGGCAATTTCATTGCTAGGATGTGGCCTGCAATGATCGGGCGAGTTGGAGAGCAAAAAGAAGGTATTCCTAGTGTAAACTTGACCACCCTAACACGTATGAGCTAATAGTTCAGTGCTGCAACAAGTGGATTGAAACATGGGGTATTGTGCAACTTTTCATTAAACTCATCTGATGCTTTTTGTCGCAACCGAAAAAGTGTCGCCAAGAGCAACTGGATCCGAGTCTCCCAAAACCGAAAGAGGCTTTTTTAGAGTGCCATAACATGACCCCATAGGATTAGATGGCATGATCTTATGATTAATAGGCACCGAGAAATGCGATGTCGAATATTGACAACTTTGAGCAACTTGAGCACTTAGGCGATTTCGCTGCTAGGGTGTGGCCCGCAACGATCAGGTGAGATGGACAACAAAAAGAAGGAATTCCTAGCGTAAGCCCGGCCACCCCGACGTGTATGAGTTGATGGTTCAATGCCACAATGAGCGGATTGAAAGATGGGACGTTGTGCAACTTTTCATTGAACTCATCTGACGCTTTTTGTTGCAACCGAGAAAGTGTCGCCATGAGCAACTAGATCCGAGTCTACCAAAACCGAGAGAGGATTTTTTAGAGTGCCATAACATGACCCTATAGGATTAGATGACTCACTCTTATGATTAACGAGCATCGAGAAACGTGATGCCGAATATTGACAACTTTGAGCAACTTGAGCACTTAGGCAATTTCGCTGCTAGGATGTGGCCTGCAACGATCGGGCGAGTTAGAGAGCAAAAAGAAGGTATTCCTAGTGTAAACCTGACCACCCTGACACGTATGAGCTAATAGTTCAGTGCCACGACAAGTGGATTGAAACATGGGCCATTGTGCAACTTTTCATTGAACTCATCTGATGCTTTTTGTCGCAACCGAGAAAGTGTCACCAAGAGCAACTGGATCCGAGTCTGCCGAAACCGAAAGAGGCTTTTTTAGAGTGCCATAACATGACCCCATAGGATCTAACGACTCATTCTTATGATTAACGGGAACCGATAAACACGATGTCGAATATTCACAACTTTGAGCAACTTCAACACTTAGGCGATTTTGCTGCTAGGGTGTGGCCCGCAATGATCGAGAAAGTTGGAGAGAAAAAAGAAGGCATTCCTAGCATAAACCCGGCCACCCCGATGCATACAAGCTGACGGTTCGGTGTCACGATGAGTGGATTGAAAGATGGGGCATTGTGCAACTTTTCATTGAACTCATCTGACGCTTTTTGTCGCAACCAAGAAAACGTCACCACGAGCAACTGGATCCGAATCTACCAAAATCGAGAGAGGCTTTTTTAAAGTGTCATAAAATGACTCCGCAGGATCAGACAGCTTGTTCTTATGATTAACGGGCGCCGAGAAACACGATGTCGAATATTGACAACTTTGTGCAACTTGAGCACTTAGGCGATTTCGCTGCTAGGTTGTGGCCCACAACGATCGAGCGAGTTAGAGAGAAAAAAGTAGGAATTCCTAGTGTGAACCTAGCCACCCCAACATGTATGAGCTGATGGTTTGGTGCCATGACAAATGGATTGAAAGATGGGGCATTGTGCAACTTTTCATTGAACTCAATCTCACGCTTTTTGTCGCAACCAAGAAAGTGTCGCCACAAGCAACTGAATCTGATTATACCAAAACCGAGAGAGGCTTTTTTAGAGTGCCATAACATGACCCCGTATGATCATACAACTCATTCTTATGATTAACGGGCATCGAGAAACGCGATGCCGAATATTGATAACTTTGAGCAACTTGAGCACTTGGGCGATTTCGATGCTAGGGTGTCGCCCGCAATGATCAGGTGAGTTGCAGAGCAAACAAAAGGCATTCCTAGCATAAACCCAACCACCCCAACATGTACGAGCTGATGGTTCAGTGTCACAACGAGCGGATTGAAAGATGGGGCATTGTGCAACTTTTCATTGAGCTCATCTAACGCTTTTTGTCACAACCGACAAAGTGTCACCACGAGCAACTGGATCCGAGTCTACCAAAACCAAGAGAGGATTTTTTAGATTACCATAACATGAACTTGCAGAATCAAACGGATCATTCTTATGATTAACGGGAGTCAAGAAACGCGATGCCAAATATTAAACACTTTGAGCAACTTGAGCACTTAGGCGATTTCGCTACTAGGGTGTGGCCCACAATGATCTGGCGAGTTGGAGAGAAAAAAGAAGGCATTCCTAGTGTAAACTTGGCCACCCCAATGTGTATGAGCTGATGATTCGGTGTCGCGACAAGCGAATTGAAAGATGGCGCATTGTGCAACTTTTCATTGAACTAATCTGACACTTTTTGTCACAACCGAGAAAGTGTCGCCATGAGCAACTGGATCCAAGTCTACCAAAATTGAGAGAGGCTTTTTTAGAGTGCCATAACATGACCTCGCAAGATTAGATGACTCATTCTTATGATTAATCAGCGCCGAGAAACGCGATGCCGAATATTGACAACTTTGAGCAACTTGACAACTTAGGCGATTTCGCTGCTAGGGTGTGGCCCGCAACGATCGGGTGCATTAGAGAGCAAAAAGAAGGCATTCCTAGCATAAACCTGGCCACCCTAACGCATACGTGCTAATGGTTCGGTGTCGTGACGTGCGAATTGAAAGATGGGGCATTGTGCAACTTTTCATTGAACTCATATGATGCTTTTTGTCGCAACCGAGAAAGTGTCGCTACAAGCAACTGGATCTGAGTCTACCGAAATCGAGAGAGGCTTTTTTAGAGTGCCATAACATGACCCTGTAGGATTAGATGACTCATTTTTATGATTAACAAGCGCCGAGAAACGTGATGCCGAATATTGACAACTTTGAGCAACTTGAGCACTTAGCCGATTTCGCTGCTAAGGCGTGGCCCGCAATGATTGGTGGAGTTGGAGAGCAAAAAAAAGGCATTCCTAGTGTAAACTCGGCCACCCTAACACGTATGAGCTAACGGTTCGGTGCCACGATGAGTGGATTGAATGATGGGGCATTGTGCAACTTTTCATTGAATTCATCTGATGCTTTTTCTTGCAACCGAGAAAGTGTCACCACGAGCAACTGGATCCAAGTCTACCAAAACCGAGAGAGTCATTTTTAGAGTTCCATAACATGACCCTGAAGGATTAGATGACTCATTCTTATGATTAATGGGCGTCGATAAACATGATGCCAAATATTGACAACTTTGAGCAACTTGAGCACTTAGGCGATTTCGCTGCTAGGGTGTGGCCCGCAACGATCGAGCAAGTTGCAAAGAAAAAAGAAGGCATTCCTAGTGTAAACCCGGCCACCCCGATGCATATGAGCTAACAGTTCAGTGCCACGACAAGTGGATTGAAAGATGGGGCATTGTGCAACTTTTCATTGAACTCATCTGACGCTTTTTGTTGCAATTGAGAAAGTGTCGCCACAAGCAACTGGATCCGAGTCTACCAAAACCGAGAGAGGATTTTTTAGAGTGCCACAACATGACCCCGCAAGATTAGACGGATCATTCTTATGATTAACAAGCACCGAGAAATGCGATGCCGAATATTGACAACTTTGAGCAACTTGAGCACTTAGGTGATTTCGCTACTAGGGTGTGGCCCGCAATGATTGGGTGAGTTGGAGAGAAAAAAGAAGGCATTCCTAGCATAAACTCAGCCACCCTAACACATACGAGCTGAAGGTTCGGTGCCGCGATGAGTGGATTGAAAGATGGGGCATTGTGCAAATTTTCATTGAACTCATTTAACGCTTTTTGTCGTAACTGAGAAAGTGTCACCACGAGCAACTGGATCTGATTCTATAGTAACCGAGAGAGGCTTTTTTAGAGTGCCATAACATGACCCCGCAGGATCAGACAACTCATTCTTATGATTAATGGGTGCCAAGAAACACAATGTCGAATATTGACAACTTTAAGCAACTTGAGCACTTAGGCAATTTCGTTGCTAGGGTGTGGCCAGTAACGATAGGGCAAGTTAGAGAGAAAAAAGAAGGCATTCCTAGTGTAAACCCAGCCACCCTAATGTGTACGAGCTAACGGTTCAATGCCTCGAAGAGCGGATTGAAAGATGGGGCATTGTGCAACTTTCATTGAACTAATCTGACACTTTTTGTCGCAACCGAGAAAGTGTCTCCACGAGCAATTGGATCCGAGTCTACCGAAACTGAGAGAGGCTTTTCTAGAGTGCCATCACATGACCCCATAGAATCAGATGACTCATTCTTATGATTACTGGGTGCCTAGAAATGCGATGCCGAATATTGACAACTTTAAGCAACTTGACAACTTAGGCGATTTCGTTGCTAGGGTGTGGCCCACAATGATTGGGCAAGTTGGAGAGAAAAAAGAAGGCATTTCTAGCATAAACCTAGCCACCTCGATGCGTACGAGCTGATGGTTTGATGCCACGACGTGCGAATTGAAAGATGGGGCATTGTGCAACTTTTCATTGAACTCATATGATGCTTTTTGTTGCAACCGAGAAAGTGTCACCACGAGCAACTGGATCCGAGTCTACCGAAACCAAGAGAGGCTTTTTTAGAGTGTCATAACATGACCCTGTAGAATCAGATGACTCATTCTTATGATTAACGAGCGCCAAGAAACGCGATGCCAAATATTGACAACTTTGAGCAACTTGAGCACTTAGGTGATTTCGCTGCTAGGGTGTGGCCCTCAATGATTAGCCGAGTTGGAGAGCAAAAAGAAGGCATTCCTAGCATAAATTTGGCCACCCCAACACGTACAAGCTGACGGTTCGGTACCGCAATGAGCGGATTGAATGATGGGGCATTGTGCAACTTTTCATTGAATTCATCTAACGCTTTTTATCGCAACCGAGAAAGTGTCGCCACGAGCAACTGGATCTAAGTCTACCGAAACTGAGAGAGGCTATTTTAGAGTTCCATAACACAAACCTGAAGGATCAAATGACTTGTTCTTATGATTAATGGGCATCGAGAAACGTGATGCTGAATATTGACAACTTTGAGCAACTTGAGCACTTAGGCAATTTCGCTGCTAGGGTGTGGCTTGCAACGATCGGGCGAGTTGTAGAGAAAAAAGAAGGTATCCCTAGCATAAACCCAGCCACCTCAATGCGTATGAACTAACAGTTCGGTGCTGTGATGAGCGGATTGAAAGATGGGGCATTGTGCAACTTTTCATTGAACTCATCTGATGCTTTTTGTCGCAAACGAGAAAGTGTCACCACGAGCAACTGGATCCGTCTCTACTAAAACAGAGTCTTTTTTAGAGTGCCATAACATAACCCCATAGGATCAGATGACTCATTCTTATGCTTAATGGGAGTCGAGAAACGCGATGCCGAATATTGACAACTTTGAGCAACTTGACAACTTAGGCGATTTCGCTGGTAGGGTGTGGCCCGCAATGATCGGGTGAGTTGGAGAGAAACAAGAAGGCATTCCTAGCGTAAACCCAGCCACCCTAATGCGTACAAGCTAATGGTTCAGAGCCGCGACGTGCAAATTGAAAGATGGGGCATTTTGCAACTTTTCATTGAACTCATATGATGCTTTTTGTCGCAACCGAGAAAGTGTCGCCATGAGCAACTGGATCCGAGTCTACCAAAACTGAGAGAGGCTTTTTTAGAGTGTCATAACATGACCTCGCAAGATCAGATGACTCATTCTTATGATTAATGAGCACCGAGAAATGCGTTGTCGAATATTGACAACTTTGAGCAACTTGAGCACTTAGACGATTTTGCTGCTAAGGTGTGGCCCGCAACGATCGGCCAAATTGGAGAGAAAAAAGAAGGCATTCATAGCGTAAAACTGGCCACCTTGATGCGTATGAGCTGACAGTTCAGTGCCGCGACGAGCGGATTGAATGATGGGGCATTGTGCAACTTTTCATTGAATTCATCTGACGCTTTTTATCACAACTAAGAAAATGTCGCCACGAGCAACTGGATCCGATTCTACCAAAACCGAGAGAGGCTTTTTTAGAGTGCCATAACATGACCCCACAAGATTAGATGGCTCATTCTTATGATTAATGGGTGCCAAGAAACGCGATGCCGAATATTGACAACTTTGAGCAACTTGAGCACTTAGGTGATTTCGATGCTAGGGTGTGGCCCACAACGATCGAGGGAGTTGGAGAGAAAAAAGAAGGAATTCCTAGTGTAAACCCAGCCAACCTGATGCATATGAGCTGGCAGTTCAGTGCCGCGACGAGCGGATTGAAAGATGGGGCATTGTGCAACTTTTCATTGAACTCATCTGACTCTTTTTGTCGCAACCGAGAAAGTGTCGCCACGAGCAAATGGATCCGAATCTATCGAAACCGAGAGAGGATTTTTTAGAGCGCCATAACATGATCTCGTAGGATCAGACAAATCATTCTTACATGTCGCTAACATCGAGAAAAACTATGCCGAATTTTGACAATTTTTCACACGTTGAGTGATTGACAACAAATGAGCAATTTTTACTTCTTTTACCATATTAGCAGGGTATACTTCACGAAATGATCCCATGTGATCTCTAATGGTCCAAAATGACATTATTTACATAAAATCACACAAAACAAGACAAAAACACAATTTTTTATATTACAATGCCTCGAATAGTCAAAAATACAAGTCATGTACATATATCCAAATAAGATTGATATTACAATTGTTTACATTTACATTTAATCCAATGAACCATATGGATCTTCTCTACTCTTTATCGTGTCTAGTATGGCCTCACGGTCAGACTCACAAACCTTCCATAGGTTCTTGTTTAGTGGTCTACCCCCATATCTGATCAAATGAACATTTGAAGCTACAACAATGTTAGAATAATGAAGAATCTTCCTATGTGTCTCGAAGTCCTTGAACAACCACAAGTTAGACTTCTTCACTGGGTACCTTCTAAGCCATGTACCAGTAACAACTACTGATCCTGTGGGGTACTCAATATTTTCTCCGTCTACCATAGGGCCATCCAATTTATTTTTTGCATCCACACAACGACACAGGTAATAATTTGTTCCTTCTTCATTGTCTTCAGCTGCAATTACTACATAAACATGCCTTGCAATGATAAAGTGAGAAGAATTTAGCAAACAACTAAGGTAAAATATTAAGGTACAAAAAATTGCATGTGGATAATTTAGCTGGTTGGACTAAATCTAACACATGGTCAAAGTCAATTGATGCTTCCATCTGTGTGAATTGTAGTGCACTCGAAGGTCGGTATGTCTCAGGTGGGATTAGAGGCCTCATACACCATTCGTCCACCCACTCCTTTGACTCACAGTCATTATAGGCACCATCTCTACATGAAGAACAATAACATGCCATCCGCCGCATATGGATAGTCCATGAATCTGCATTAGAGCTTTTGAAAGAGTGTAGCTCACTCGATCCTGTTAATGTACAACAATCTTCTAATTTTGCAATGTTAGTATCATCTACCAACCAAAAAAATCTACGAATTGAAGACTTACCTTGATTACCTAGACCAATTGTACCATTGCACCACTGAACAATTGATTTTGCATCTTTCAAGTTTGCATTCCCTTTTTACTTTAACTCTTCTCATGCTAAAGCTCTTTTAATACATGCTCCTACACCATCATGCTCCCCTTTTCCATGCCCAGCCTCAGATAAATTCCACATATGTTGAATAGCAGTCAACTTATGCATCCTACTCAACCAATAAAACATTCGAGAGTTCTTAAATTGTGATGCACAATTATTTGACCATATGATATGTTGACGGAATGATATGCCTCGGCTAGCCAAATCATCATCGAATATCTGAAAACAACCTTGCACAAACTTTGTAGAGTGTGAGTGATCATCATTGATGTAAAAATTATACTCCCTCAATATCTTCCTATCCTCTTCCATACTATCATGTGCATGAATGAATGCTATATGCACAAATCTTCCTTCTTACAACATCTCTTTGATTTGGAGAGACCCTTGTGTTATTCTTCCAAAAATCTTCAATTAGTGATCTCAAGGCTCCAACAATTGCTTTATCTTTCCATGGTAATCTACCGAAAAATGCCCATAACTCATTGTTATATGGATCCTCCGATCTTTGTTGCCTTCTCATTAGAGTTTGTCTACTTATCTTCAATTGTTTACTTGTCTTTCTAAGGAGGCGAGCTTTCTTAATTTGAGTGCTTACAGTTGTTGATGTAATGACACGTTGTGTGGCATTACTATCTTTTGTGCGTGAGTTAGAACCAACAGTATCATATGCATTCATTAGATTCTTCACAATAGATTTGTCGCTTGATTCAATCGATGTTCTTAGCTAAAGAATCTTCATTATGGGCCTAAATTTCAGATTTCTCATCATTTCAACAAATAGTTGACATCTTCTTGTCTCATTTAAAGGTTCAAAAAATATTTTCCATATCCTGTTAGCATGTCTTTGATAAGTACACTTCAGAATCTTGTCAACCATTCATTTCAAAACATTAGCATCAATATCAATCAAATACTTAGGCTTTCTATGCAAAACTCTAGGAGGTGTTCTCAAACTTTAAGTTACCTCAAGATTAGGAATGTCAACAACATTAGGGATAGGTTGCATACCTTCAACCGGAGATGAAAATGATGACATACCTTGAAATTGAGGTGTACAAGATGATGTAGCTCCAATACTTGATGTCAGTCGTGAAGTACTTGCAACGTCAAATGTCATAGAGGGAGTGCATTCAATATGAGATGTTGTAGACACCAATGGTGTGCCAATAAGAGATGGTGTGCCTTCAACTTGAGATGTAAGAGATGGGGTGCCTTCAACTTGAATTGTGGTAGACATGCTCTCAACCTTGGGATTCAATTGTCTCATTGCACAAAGGTTTTGCATCCGTTGCCTTTGTATGGCCAATTTTGTCTCTCTTAGATTGGATGGATGTTTCATGTTCCTCTTCACTTGGCACCTCTTCTTCTATGGTATTCGATTTCCTTTGTTCACGAAGTTGCTTCATTCCTTCTCTTTTTTTTGCATTCTTAGCTTTGCGCTCTTCCGATGTTACATTTTTTGGTCGTTTCCTTGGCATGATGATGATTTCTACATGTACATGCACATAAAAGAGAATAAAGTGAAATTATGCATCTATGATTGTCCTAATTATGCGTTAAAATAGATATATGAAATTGAAATTATTTCATGTATTCCTTTTTTAAATTATTTCATAAGATCTTAACAAAGGTTGTATGAAATTGCAAATTTTGTTTTAAAACACTAAACAAATAATTTTCTTATGCAACTTCCTTCAAATGCATTGTTAAATCTAATGTAAATCTAATAGGATTATAATCAATTTTGAATCACACTTTTATTCTAACATTTAAACAAAATAACACTTAATAAGTATTTGAATTCTAAAAACAAGAAAATATTACCTCAATTATTCAAATTTGACAAAAAAAACTATGTTCTTCCTCTTTGATGTTGCCAAATGAAAAAAAAGGTGGTGGAGAGCAAATGGAATGTATAAAATAACCTTGCATAAAATGTCAACACCATGCAAAAAGCATTTTTTTGTATGATCATGTGTAGAAAGAAGACAAAATGAGAGAATGTGGACTTGGATCACGGGTCAAGGGTCCCATATAACCGTTTTTTAGTGCAGCTCATTTGGCTAGCCAAATGACTTCCATTGAAATTTTTTAACCTTTGATACATTTCTACTCTATACCCTATAACTGTTTTTTAGTGCAGCTCATTTGGCTAGTGCCAAATATGGCACTAGCAAAGCGCCATATTTGGTGCTAGCCAGATGACTTCCATTGAAATTTTTTAACCTTTGATAAATTTCTACTCTATACCCTATAGTTTGATAGCCACAACCATAAAAATTAAACCATATGACCCTTTAGGACACAATATGGTGTCGTTATGGGTCGTATGGTGTCCTATGACCCCTTAGGACACAATATGACCCCTTAGGACACAATATGGTGTCTTTATGGGTCGTATGGATACCTAAGGGGTCATATGGTGTCCTATGGGGCCATAGGACACCATATGACCCCTTAGGTGTCGTTAGGGATCATATTGTGTCTTAACGGGTCATATGGTGTGTTATGACCCCTTAAGACACCATATGACCCCTTAAGACACCATATGACCCCTTAGGACAACATATGACCCCTTAGGACACAATACAGTGTCATTATGGGTTGTATGGTGTCCTAAGGGGTCATATGGTGTCCTATGACCCCTTAGGACACCATATGACCCCTTAGGACACAAATGGTGTCATTATGGGTCGTATGGACACCTAAGGGGTCATATGGTGTCCTATGGGGCCATAGGACACCATATGACCCCTTAGGTGTCGTTAGGGATCATATTGTGTCTTAACAGGTGATATGGTGTGTTATGACCCCTTAAGACACCAAATGACCCCTTAGGACACAATATGGTGTCGTTATGGGTAATATGGTGTCGTAAGGGGCATATGGTATCCTATGACCCCTTAGGACACCATATGACCCCTTAGGACACAATATGGTGTCATTATGGGTCGTATGGTGTCGTAAGGGGTCATATGGTGTCCTATGACCCCTTAGGACACCATATGACACCTTAGGACGCAATATGGTGTTGTTATGGGTCGTATGGTTTCATAAGGGATCATATGGTGTGCTATTACTCCTTAGGACAAGATATGACCCCTTAGGTGACATTAGGGATCATATTGTTTCTTAACGAGTCATATGGTGTGTTATGACCCCTTAAGACACCATATGACCCCTCAGGACACCTTATGTTGTTATTATGGGTCGTATGGTGTCCGAAGGGATCATCGCACACCATAAGACCATACTAACCCCATATGGTGTACTAGGGGCTCATATGGTGTCCTAAGGGGTCATAGGACACCATATAACCCATCAGGGCACAATATGACCCCTAACAACACCTAAGGGGTCATATGGTGTCCTATGACTCATTAAGACACCATATGGTGTCGTTATGGGTTGTATGGTGTCCTAAGAGGTCATATGGTGTCCTATGACCACTTAGGAAAAAATATGGTGTCGTTATGGGTCTTATGGTAACCTAAGAGGTCATATGGTGTCCTATGATCCCTTAGCACCATATGACCCCTTAGGTGTCATTAGGGGTCATATCGTGTCCTAGGGGATCATATGGTGTCCTATGACCCCTTAGGACCTAGAGAGAGGAGGGAGTGAGGAAGAAACTGAGGGAAAGAGGTGAGAGAGGGAATTAGATGGGTGTAAGGATGAAGATGGAGATAGCTTGAGGGATAGGAGAATAAGGGAATTGTGAGAGCTAGAGAGGGGAGGGACAAAGAAGAGTATGTATCTATAAGAATGAAAAGCCCGAGAAGAGGTAAGGGGAGAGAGAGAATATGAGATCTAGTTCATAGAGAGAGATGGAACTATGAGGGAAGGGAGATAAAGAAGAGAGAGGTGAGATGGGGGTTTCTATGTACACATTTGGCGCTCTCCCTATTTGGCACATTCAAACAATGTCAGGTCACTATGTTCAAAGACCCATAGAAAAGGTACATTGAAAAAAATGTGAGAATAATATTCCTAATTAAGCCCACAAAGAACATACTTAGAAGGACCTTGGAATCCTTGCTTTCTGATATTGTCCCAAGTAAGACACTTATTTGAACAAAAGAAACAAACAAAGAAATTACACTTGAACTGGCAAAATTTAACCCAAATCTTTTTCGACCAAGAGAAATCCTCCAAAACATTTTTTTCAACATCTAACAACTGTTATCTACTAAAAATAGAATAAAATCCATTAGCATCAAAGCTCCAAGCTAGTGGTATCACACCAACTTTTGACAACCAATTAAAAGCTTTTCAGCATAGACTCTTGCAATCCTGAATTTAAAGTATATAAATTTATTTTAAAAAGTTGGAATTGCAAAAGGCTAGTCTCAAAATCTTTTTCAATTCAATAAGATATGCATTTATAATTTTTCTTTAATACCACATCATGATGTAATACAAAAACAATCTCCTACCTACAACTTCAAAACTCAACATGCAAATACACAACAAAGACTCTGCTCTTCCACATCATGGGCATCATTAAAAACAAAGACTCCATTCTTCCACATCGTGGGCATCATTAAAAGAAAATTACATTTTATATCAACCACATGTAACATCAAATCTGCAACTTTTCATTTACAAATGTGGCTTTCCAACAACCTCTTTCATTGTTTAATATTTCATTTAAAAACAAAGACTCTACTTTTTTAACACTCAAATTACAACAAATAATAATGTCTCATTCACTTCAATAATGTAATCAAAAAACTTTGTAGTATTGGCCTCTCAAAGATCGCTCATCCACATTTCCTATTTCTTTTTCACTGCCTGAACTTTCACTTGCCTAGGCCCTACTCTGGCATCTTTCCTCCATGCAACTTTTCATACTGTGCATACACCCCAACGCAATTTTTTCCCAGTTCACTGTTGCAGTTTAGCTTGCTTGTTTAATATTTCATTTACAAACAAAGACTCTACTTTTTTAACACTCAAATTACAACAAATAATAATGTCTCATTCACTTCAATAATGTAATCACAAAACTTTGCAGTATTGGCCTCTCAAAGATCGCTCATCCACATTTCCTATTTCTTTTTCACTGCCTGAACTTTCACTTGCCTAGGCCCTACTCTGGCATCTTTCCTCCATGCAACTTCTCATACTGTGCATACACCCCAACGCAATTTTTTCCCAGTTCACTTTTGCAGCTTAGCTTGCATTTCATTGAAACTTCAATGATCTTCCCATTTAATGGCTCGATCTGCATTTATTGTCTCATTTCACCTCATAATGGAAAGGTAGCTTTTAAGAATACCAACGGTCTTGAAAAACATATTTTAATTAAGATAGAAAGGTTTTAACCCTTGCACATTCTTTGACTGGTGTTTTTGCTCTCATTGGATTCATTTCTCCTGCAATTCGATTGTATTCTCTCTTACACTCTGCCTTTCCAATAAAGACCACTTCTTTCGTCGTTTTCTTTCCCTAGTTCTGTCATTTCAATTTGATAGATGATTATCAATTGGTAGTGTCATTTAGCACGGGTATAAGGCATGATGCTCGTGCATCACATGAATAATAACACATTGTTCTTATTGCGTAAAAGGTATCTTTCAAAGGACTGCATAGTCCTAACATGTGAGTCAAGATTACACAACATTTTCCACAATTTTTTTTTTGACAATCAATCGAAAGGTACGATTAACACCACCAACTTCTGACAATCAATTGAAAATTGAAAAGGACTGCATAGTATGTGAGCCAAGATTAAACAATATTTTCTACAAACTACTGACAATCAATCCAAAAGTACAATTAATAAGAACTATCAATTTTCGATGAATGATTGAAAGATACAACACCATCACTAATTTTTCAAGCAATGTCATTTATGTGAGAAAAATAACAAGTACAAAAAATTTGCAAAGAAGAACAATAGCACATAACACACAGATTTACGTGGAAAAACCTGGTAAAAATATACTAGTTAAAAACCACGGGCGAATTTTGTCTTTCGTATTGACTCTCAGGAATTATAGTAAGTATGACTAGCAAAACTTCATGTAAAACTCATGTCGAAATTACTATTTATAGAAAGTTTATTAGTGGGTACTCCATGATGACGCAACCATTGCTAGCTAAGAGTCCAATTTGAACTTCACATTCCAACAACTTACTAATCCATTGTATTTGTAAGATAGATTGTTATGCATGTATTTTAGTTTAATGTATTATTTCCTTCAATTACATACTTGTTACAATAAAAAAACTCACTAACTTTTAACAATGAATTTAAAGCTTCATGTTATTTCAAATTATTGAACCAGATATTTTCAACTATTTCAAATTTTCTTCTGATCATATCAGATAAATTGTCATATTTCTCAAACTATGCAATCAAAACTCTCAAAAGTCTATTACTTCAAGAGTTATTGGCGATGCCCTTGAAACCATAATCTGGAACCGACCCCAAAATTTTGCCTTAATTTTATCAAAAACTAACTTGTCCCAAATATCCGATGGAACTTTCCTTACAGAGCTCAAAATTCTTAAAACGGAGAACCACTTGTGGTAATGAAGGTATCTTACATGCTACTTCCAGAGGGTACAGGCAATAGGTACGCCTCTATTTGAAAACTTTTCCATCAGTATATAGTTGTAAAGCATCCAATGAGCTGCATTTAACATGGTTTCTTCTGTTTAGAGATAACAAGACTGTACCTCCAAGCATTCTGTAGACTCGTCTGCCCGAATAGACTCAATTTCAAACTCAGCTTGGGTTTTAGTAGTATATGACACTCGAGTCCCACCTATAATTCAAACAAAATTCAAAACCGTTCCCCCGCAGCGGAAGTTTGGTGGATACTGCTAAAGAGTTTGATTACATAAAAGAAAGAGAGCCCTTCCTGGAATATTGCTATTGCAGCAAACGGGAGCCGTGTAGAAATTCGCTGGTAGATTTGTATGCAAAATGTGGAAGCATAGAGAAGGGACGTGAACTGTTTGACAAAATGCCTAAAAGAAATGTTGTCTCATGCAATGGCATGATTCCAGGATATATGCAAAAATGGAATTTTTTGAAAAGGCTTGAGCAACTTTCAAGCAAATGGAATTGGCAGTTGTAAAGCCAGACTCTACAACCTTTGCCAGCAAGCTCCCTGCGTGTGCAAAAATGGGAGCGTTGGAACAGGGTATGGAGGAGTTTTGTCAATGCTGTATTTGCAACTACCCTGGTAGACATGTATGCAAAATGTGGAAAAATGGACAAGAGCAGTAACTGTTTAACAAAATACCTCCAAAAAATATGGTTTCCCATCATTACGGGTATGCGCAAAATGGATTTGTGACTTTGTTCTTCTGTCAAACACCTATGTAGAACTGGGCAGATAATGTGAGTGAAGGGTAAGGAGATAGGGGAAGAGCACCAGTAGTTAAGCATGTACCAATTGTTGCGAGGGTTGTTGATACCATTTATTCCAAAAATTGAACAAATAAAATCTATTGTTTGAAACATAAAATATCATTTTTTGTTAGTAAATGTACCAATAGTTGTAAGGAAATGTACCAATAGTTGTTAGGAAATGTACTAATATTGTAAAAAGTAACCAATCAGGGGATGCCATATCAGCTGCACAATTATTGGGGTCTCTTTTGCACGCCTATTGGTCTCACTTTTTTGGGAAGCGCGAAGTTATGGTGCACAATTACTGGGTCCTTTCCCCTAGATTAAAGATACGGAATTAAAAATATCCTCGCCATTAAATGTTACATTCTTCTTGTGTAGGAGACAAATCACACTATGCAAATTTGTAGAAATTGGCTTGGGAGTGAAGGCAATTAGGTATTTTTCATTGCCAAAACATAGTCGTGTAAAAAAGGAGAAAAAAATTATTATAATGAAAAGTTGGTAATTGCTTTTGGTTTTCCAAACACCATCTCAAAAATAACTATTAGAGTTAAGAATATTTTATTATGTGTTGATTGTTATATGCAATGAAATTTATCTTCAACATTGTTGCAATTCCTACTTCTAATGATTAGTTTACTTGATTTTATAAAGAAAATGGAACTCACTTGCACACATATTTTTCTATAGATAACTTTAGGGCCTTCTTAATTCACGAGGATTAATTTCTTGTATGAAGTTATTATGAAAAGCTTTAACTATGATACACCTTAAGAAACAGGTTCTTAAGTTCATTCAATTATCTTAAAAACGTTTAGGAACATTGTCCTTTAAAGTTTCCATTTTTTTATTCCTTGCAACACCATCTCTATTTTTTTATAAAATTTGGGAACCCCTCCATTGGTGTTTGTCCTTTTGAGCCTTTACCTTGCATATCATTCTTAGTGTAAGAACTCTAGTGTGCTTCTAATTCTTTTTTAGTTTGATTTTGTTGCCTATAATGTCCTTCATTGATATTTGATGAAAAAATTATACTTTTGTCCCTATAGTTGCTATATGATATCTTTGTCTTGCTTCATTAAGATGATGTTGGGGTTTGAAAAGTGCAAATTTATATAAGCCTAGTGCTTTCTTTCTTAATAGAGCCATGTTTTGACCACCATCTATTACCAATCTAAGAATTCCTTCAATGGACCCCATTATTAAAAAATGTTATTGTTGCGGTGTTTTGCCTTTTGTTATACTTGTCATGTACCTATTATCTCAAACTATACAAAATTACAAGTGTTAGGGTTGATTGTGCCTTTCTCGAACCTTTGGTAGGTCTATAGGTTTCCTCTTGCCAATATCCTTTCACTTCATTCCCTGAAACCCAAATTTCAAATTTTGTTTGAGACCTTTGAATATATAGATTTTGCAGACTTCTTAAATTATTTATAAACTTTATCATTGCTTTCCCCATGCTTCCACTCCCAACTTTGTCTTTACCTTTGGCCTTAGGATTTTAGGTCTCCATATAATCATGTACTACTTAAGCTATAAGAATAATACATGAACATCAATTATTCTCTACTTACTCTTTTCCACGCTTCCTTTCCTTTAGCACTCAATATTCACCATTGACAATTCCTAATTTGAGGGTTCACTTTTTCTTTGTCTCAAATATTGGGCTTTTAGTATTTTCCCTACTCATTTCCCCTATCCCACTTCCCGCCTCTCTTCCTCCTTACGAAAACCATATTTGTAGGTTTAGTCATTGTTGGTGTAAATAATTATTCATCATGGATATTATTACACTTACTTAAGTTTACTTAGGATAATGCATTTCATAGTAGTTTGGATATGAGACACTTGGGTGTTTGTGCCACATTGGGATAGTGTGTGTAGGAGAAATTCCACCTCTTATGGTGTTGATCTTGTTATTACACTATCATATCCACTTATTGTGGAGTGATAATTCCACCTTCGGTGGGTGATCCACCTCATGTGGAATATTATATTATTTCTCCTACCTACCCACACCTATTTCCTACCTACCCTTGTTTCTTATTGAGCCACATGTCATATTTGTGTGCTCATACATATCCCTAGCCTTGCCTATATAAGCAGGTTCATCTACATTGTATGTAACAATTATTATTGATCATTTTCTATTGATGAGAATACAGTTTATTCTTGTCTTATATTGTGTCTCTATCTTGTACATTTCATTGACCTCTTGATCTTGGCAAAATCCAACATGGTATCAGAGCCATTGGGGCTTCATTGATTCGTCTTGAAGAGGCATTATTGCGACGTCAAGAGGCAGATCTGAGGAGCAGCATCTTTTGGAGGCATCCTAGACCAGATCCGACCTCTCCATTGCGTCCAAAAGGCCGTTTCCATGAATTTTGGTTATAAATTCGGCCTATTTTGGTGAGAAATTTTTTTTCCCCAATTTTGTCATATTCGTACGGATTTTCAAATTTTTTATATAATTTTCGGCAAAAAAAAATAAATTTTTGTCTGAAAATTTGTTTTGAAAAATTGTAAAATAAAAAAAAAAGAGATCAAAAAATTGAAAAAGCAAAAAAAAAATCAAAAAAACAAGTTTTTTGGGGGGTCCGCAGACCCCCCCCCCCCCCGTGCAGCGTGTCCCTGCAGGTGCGCACAGACCGTATCTGTCAGAACGTACCTGCGCTGCGTCTCTGTCACCGCCTAACGCCGCTGGTTGTACCCGCAGGTTCTCGCTAGCCAGATCCCGCACCACCGCCGGTGCCCAGCTCCCGGCGCCACCCCCGCTTCCCGGCAGCTGCTCGTCGCTCCTCCGCCCAGCGGCGCCTCCTGAGCTACCTCCCGCGTGGCCCCCGGCTGCCACCGCTCCGCTCTGCATCTCCTCGCAGACCGCGCGCCACCTCCCTTCGCACGCAGCATCCACGGCCCCGTCCTCTTCTCCGCCGCCGGCCCTCCTTCCGCGTGCGGCCACCGACACAGAGCCGGCCTTCGGCTCCGACACTTCTCCCGCCGGTGACCAGTCAACGAAGACCGGTGGACCGCGCCTGCCACGTGGCAGGCGGCCACTGGCCCGCAGTAGAAACTTTACCCAGTCAGCATTTTCGTACATACAGTCAGATTCCGTACGGATGCCACATCATCGCGCCCAGTCACAAAGACACGTAATCTGTCCGTACAGTACAGACATCCAGTCAGCAAAGGGCGAAGTTTTGCAACGGTCATACGGCTGTCAAATTTAATCACGTGACGTGCTGACGTCAGCGCCACATCAGCAGGGTTTGAAAATTTTTGGACCCCCTCTCATTTGCATTTTTGATTTTGCAGTTCAACTTCAAATGGCCATAACTTGCTCATTTTTGCTCCTTTTTGGGTGCAATTTTTTTTGAAATGCGCTAGAATTTCGTGCTCTCCGCAGTGGTGAAAGAAATTTTTGATTTTGATGCACGGATTTTTCAGAAAATGCAGTTTTTGGTGACTGTCCCTGAGTAATCCTAGTTTTTGCAACTTCAGAGGCTTTGTTTGGGGTCATCCGACCTCCTTTTTAGGTGCCGTTTTTTTTGAAAGTGCGTATTTTTTCATCTAATTTCACATGATGCTATCAGATTGATGTCATTGTAAGTAGAAATTGTACTTTCAGATCTTGACCATTTTTGGCTCTCTTGGTACTTGTATGTTTGCTTGAATCTCAGTTAGATTCATTGCACTATTGATTGAAGTCTCTTGTATCTCATTTGGGAAGTTGTAAAATTTGCATCATAAGTCCACTTTGTCTTGTTTTGCAAGTGGCTCATTGTAATCGCACTAAGTATAAAGTGCCAAAATCATCACTTTTGGGGGGGTACTTTGATTGATTGAATTTGGGGGGTGTCTCTTGTGCTCTTGTGTTCTTTCCTTTTTGCTACTATAGGTTCTTCTAAGTTTCCTCTCTTAACTCCACATAACTATGCTACTTGGAAAATTGATGCATGGAGTAAACTTATGGAAAAAGGACTCACTCATTACATTGATGGAACTATTGTTGCTCTAGCTGATCCTAAGGCTAATCCAGTTGGTCACTTAGATTGGCTCACTAAAAATATCATGGCAATTGGTACCTTAAGAAAGTATGTATCAAAGGATCTCATTTTTCATATTGAGAAATGCACTCTAACCAAGGATGCTTGGCAAAAGTTTCAAGACTTGTATGGTCAAGTTGATGAGATTAGGGGATATCAAATTGATAGTGATCTCACCATGTTAGATCCCAAGAACTTTGATACTATACAAGATTATGTCACTAAGGCAAATGAGTTGAGGGCACAATTCAAAGATTGTGGCATTGATAAGAAGGATACTCAATTGATATTCAACTTGATAGGCAAGCTTCCACAAGAATATGTAGCATTTGTTTCTAGTTTCCAAACCCATAGGATGACAATGGGTTC